>NC_133182.1:66080000-66085000 GCF_049306965.1 Danio rerio | reverse complement strand
ATACTATTAATAATAACGATAATAATTAATAAATAGGTGAAAAAATAACTCTTTAAAAAAAGACATTTTGCTACTATAGATATATACAATCGAAATATTGCATCTGAAAGATTGCTTCATTCAGTTTGTTGTGTTTAGAGTGATAAATAAATAAATAAATAAATAAATAAATAAATAAATAAATAATTGCTGTAAATCACAAAAGCAAGGTTTGTCAACAGGGTATGTAGGGAACTCATAGTATGACTTAACAATGGGAAACTTAGATTGGATCTGGAGCAACATTGTCATTAATGAATGCATTGAGTGTAGACTGAAATTCCCTCTGCTCATATACCACCTCAGCTCATGAGGCCAAAGAGGCAGAGGCTTGGGTCCTGTAGCAGGTCCTTGCTTAGAAACATATAGAATCAACATAGTGGCTTAACTGTTAAATGTTTTATGAATTTCTGCAATATGTACTGTTCATTAGTATTGTAATGCAGTATGAGTAACCCTGCTGACATTATGTGGTGCCATTCACTTTAAATTCAAGTAATGTTATTCACCTTAAAAAAGGCAAGGCAAGTTTATTTCTATAGCACATTTTGAACACAATGGTAATTTAAAGTACTTTACATAAACAAGAATAAAAGAAAGAAGCATAATAAAATAAAAACAACAGATTAAAATGTAGTAAACAGGCTATAAAAGAATGAAAAAGAAAAGAAAGACACAATATGTTACCTTATAATTATAAGGTTCTATTTGACATGTTTGTCTAAATTGAGTTATTGACATATTCAACCAAACAACAACTTATTTACATTATGGGTTGTTTTTTATAAGTTGTTTACATTTTAAGAAAAAAAAAAAAACAACCTAATTTTACTCACAAACTGTTTGCTGTGGAATGCAACAACTTTGAAGCTCATTATCTTAAAATCATTCACAACGCATTCAAAAACGTATAATTTTCAAGGTGACAAATACTGCAATCTGTCTGCCATTACACAGTACTCATTCATTAAAGGCACAGCTTAACATTTGGTTGTTTAAGTCTTGATTTGAATTTGCCCAATGTTGGAGCACATCTGATCATTTCTGGAAGCTGATTCCAGCAGCGAGGGGCATAGTAGCTGAAGGCGGATTCAGCCTGTTTTGAATGAACTTTTGGAATTTATAATTTTCTTGATCCTAATGATCTGAAGGATCTGTTAGTTTTGTATTCAGTGAGCATATCTGTAATGTATTGAGGTGCTAGGCCAGGGGTGTCAAACTCAATTCCTGGAGGGCCGAAGCCCTACACAGTTTAGTTCCAATCCTGCTCCAACACACTTACCTGTGGGTTTCAAACAAGCCTGAAGGACTCAATTAGTTTGATCAGGTGTGTTTAATTAGGGTTGGAACTAAACTGTGCAGAGCTGCAGCCCTTTTGGAACTGAGTTTGACACCTGTGTGCAAGGCCATCTAGTGATTTATAGACAAGAAGTAATACTTTAAAATATATTCTGAATGTTACTGGGAGCCAGTGTAAAGACCTGGGGACAGGTGTGATGTGCTCGGACTTTCTGAATCTGGCCAGAAACTTGACAGCAGCATTATGGATGAGCTGCAACTGTCTGACTGTCTTTTTAGGAAGGCCTGTGAGGAGTCAACTACAGTAATCCATCATGCTGCTGGTAAAAGTATGAACATGTTTCTCTAAGTCTTCACTGGAAACAAATCTCATATCTGACTCCAGAATTACTTCAAGATTCTTGACCCTATTTTTTTGTGGTTTGACCCTTAAAGCTAAGGTACACATTAACCTTGAAACCTCATCTCTGTTCCCAAATGCAATGACTTCAGTTTTCTCTTTGTTTAACTGAAGATAGTTATGGCACATCCAACTGTTAATTCAAGTCATCTCATGTAGGAAAATAAATGTTTCTCATGCTGAGAGAAAAACTAAATGTTTGCTTAATATTGAATTGTATGCAGGTACGCATGTATGTATGTATGTATGTATGTATGTATGTATGAATATGCATTTAATTGCAATAATATACATACATATTTTAGTATTTTGTTTGTGATGTAATATTTACACTGTGATGAATGCTTTATAAAACCAAAAAGTGTGCTGTAAATACATTGTGACCACCTTCCATTTTACCAAAAAATAACCTTGATTTATCCATGATTTATTCACAGTACAGCATGAACTCTCTACATATCGATCAGTATTTAAATATTTATAAATGTTCACATGCAACAGACAGTCATAAAATGGCAACTTCTCATTTAAATGTCCCAAGAAGTAATATATAAAATCCAATCACACACACAAATACATAGGTGTATGTATTTTATACTGTAAAAACAATACATGCTCTTAACCTACCTCCAAACCCAGGCCTCACAGGAAATATAACACAATTTGATTATAAAAAAATATGTATATATTTTGATTATGATTTTTAAGTATGTTGAATTTAAGAAATAAGGTATGACCTTGTAAACCACCTTAATGGTGCACAACAAGGTCATACCCGTGGCATTATACAATTCTGTTTCTTCATAAACCACTTTCCACACACACACACACACACACACACATGCGAATCTAGGAATGTAAGCTGTCCAAACTGAGGCGGTCACAGTCTAAAACAAGCAGAAATCCTCCAAATCTCATCCTTCACCATTTGCAAACACAATAGCGGTTCAAGGGTGAAGGTCACACATTTGCATGGGTACACAGAGTTTAGGCGGGTTTAATGTTGTAGGTTTCAGCGGAATCACACATCCTTGTAGCAAGTTAATTCGTTTTGTATAACTGACCTTTCTGTCAGCATTTCCTTTTCATTTTGTGATTCAATACGTTGACTGAGCTTTCTGTTGCGCATTACCTTTACTTCTTCATTTGTGATGAACAAGAGACAGACGAAGAGGGAGAGAAAGAAAAGCTCCTATGCTTGAGGGAGCAGGAAAATTGCTTGCTAAAATAAACTCGACCTTGCACCTCCTCAGTTAGAGAACAGAGTTTAATGAAGTAATGCATCAATGGAAGAGGATAGTGAACATACACAAAACTTCCCAGAGCTGGACGACGGCCTACAGGGTGCTTTTAACAAACATGATCAAACTTGTTTTATATTTCTGAAAATACAGACACTTCAGAGTAACACTGGCACAGCTATCAGCAGCTATGGTAGCATGTATGTTACATAGACATATTCCTGGGCCAATATATTTTGTAGATCCTCAAACATCACTTCATAAACGTAATTCAACACAGGCTTATAAGAAATACGTAGCTTACCTACATTTTGGTCAAACTGCATTTACATGCTTCAAAATGCCTTGCACTTCTCTCAAAGTGTAGGGGTGTAACCCAGGTGTCCTGGCCAAATTCCCACTCCGCCCTTAATCATCATGGCCTCCCAATCATCTTCATCCATCATGGCTTCCCAATCATCCCCATCTACTCAATTGGCTGTATCACTGTCTCTCCACCTCACCTATAGAGGGTGTTTTGTTAGTGAACTGGTGCCGTTGTCCTGTGGCTGCCGTTGAATTATCCAAGTGGATGCTGCACACTGGTGTTGGTGTGGAGAGACCCCCTATCATGATTGTGAAGTGCTTTGGGTATATGGCCATACACAATAAATGCACTACATAAATACACACACATTACAGCATACTTTTGACTGAACACCATGCCACGATGCCAACAACTTGCGTTCCTTTTCACTCTAATGATGTTATCATTAGAGTGAAATGATTAATGAATGACTATATTACTAATTCTTTATTTAGATATCATGATAGCTAAACAAAGAACTAGTTGTATAGTTCATAATTCATAATCAAATCTTTGCCTCATTTCCATATAGAATTTTTTTTTTTTTTTTTTTTTTGGCACAATGTACTTTGTGCTTTGCAAAAATAGACTGAGGCATGTATTTTCAATGAACCTGGGTTCATCTAATACCAACCCCTAAATCTAACCCTACTCATACTGTATAGTTTTCCCTAAAACCAAAAGCGAGTAATGGGCTATTATTGACACAGAAGCACCTAACCCTGATTAAAAATAGATAGATAAATAAATAAATAAATAAATAAATAACCATCCAAATAAGAGCAATGAATTAATGATTTAATAATATACAGACTAAAACGAATCAAATTATCTGCCAGTGTAGTAATAGATAATTATACTTGAGATTTCTTAAAATAAGAAAACCTAGGATTTTGTAAAGAACAAAATGTTTTAAAGTAAGTAATAAATATTTGAAGTATAAAAGTTATTGAGTTATTAGGTATAAAATTAGCTTGTTAATTGCTTTCTTGTTTTGTATATATTTGTATATATTTGTTTATATATAATCACACAAGCTGTGAAAAATTCCTTGCATTGTTAAACATAATTTGGGAAATATTTAAAATGGAAAAAAATAAAAAAATCGAAGGGGGGCTAATAATTCTGACTTCAACTGTATATGCACAAATATAATATTGTATAGCTTTTAAATATAAATAGTAAAATTTAAATTTAAATAGTATAGCTATTAAACATATTAACTAAAGAGATAGATTTGTGACGCGTGCACTTATATACTGAGCACTGCAGTTTTCTATTCTTTAAAAACAAGACCAATAGTATGTCTTTTTTTGGCTAGAAATATGATTGTAACTCTTGATAAAAGCTTTGGCAGTGCTCTTAGGCCCCATTTGCACTTCATGACATCTGGTTAACAACCAGGTCAGATTTAGCCAGCTTTCATTAACACCTGCCCACCAAAATGCATTTCCATTAGCTGTCATTAGTCATTAGTTCTACTTTTACAGCATCTGATTCAAATCTAGGATGTAATGAGTAATTGTAAATACTAAAGATGTTATTGTAATAGTTTTGTGCTGCCTTCTTCCCATTTTTCTTAAAAAAAAAAAAAAACCCAAAATGCATTTCAATTAACAGTTGGCAAAAAAAAAATTTAAAAAAAAAAAAAATGACTTTGTCATGTATGTTTCTT
>NC_133182.1:65910000-66075000 GCF_049306965.1 Danio rerio | reverse complement strand
CTCCTTTACTTTTGTGGATAAGAAAACAGAGTTGTATTCACTCCACTGAAGACATCTATTAGCCTACATATTACATTTTGTTCATTAAGTGCAAAGATTTGTTTCAAAACTATTTCTAAATTAAGTTCTAATTTCCAGCACGCGAATAAATGAACAATAATAATGAAGCGTGGTCAAAAAAGTTATAGTTATGGTGAGAGTTATATCCAAACACACATCACAGCAGTGGTTTTTATATTTATGTAGAAAATAATAATTTTTGAAACATTTTAATCCTTTATATAGCTATTTTTGTTAATTTGTAAAGATATTTGTGCATTGCTGTACATCCTGTGTGTATTAGGAAATGTGTAAGCGTTTGGACCTGCATAGGCGCATAACTAACACACTCTGCACTAAACTTTAGACCAGCTCTCAGTTGGTCAATGGAGCAGTCTACTTCAGTTTCTCAAAAAAAAAACAATGCCCTAACATCTATTTTAGACCATCACACCCATGAGTTCACAAACTGGTTTGTTGTGCAGTTGTGCAAAGCTTTGCTACGTTTAACTCAATCATCTCGGTCAACATAAAAGTCCCCATTTTTAATAATCATTTAATTCATTAATTTTTATTTTCATCTTAGTTATTTTATTAATTAGGGGACACCACAGCGGAATGACCAACCAACTTATCCATATGTTTTACGCAGCGGCTGCTCTTCAAGCCGCAACCCAACATTGAAAAAACACCCAATACAATCTTGCATTCACACACATACACTATAGCCAATTTAGTTTATTCAATTCACCTGTACCACATGTCTTTGGACTGTGGGGGAAACCAGAGCACTCGGAGGAAACCCACACAAACACGGGAAACACACAGATATGCCAGCTGACCCAGCTGGGGTTCGAACCAGCAACCTTCTTGCTGTGATTAATTTATTAATTAATTCCTTCACTTAGTTAGTGGTGAAAAGGAGGTGCAAACAATGGAATTTTCATTACTCAAATCAAGAGCTAAATGGAAATCAAGTTGCATAGAGTAAAATAAATAACAGATTGCTATTGGCTGTAGGATCGGTCAATCCTCATTTTCCTGGGTGATGTGGTGGCTTCTATGGCCAATCTGAGTGAAACGCCGGGGAGAGGCATTTGCATTCCTGCTTTGTTCTTTGTTTTAATCTGCCTCTGGTTATTTATTTTTCCTGTGGTACTTTATATTACTTAGGCAAAGTTGATATTGCTATCTTGTTTATTTTCATCATTTTCTTTTCCTTCATTTAAATTTGCTTGTTGATACTCTTTGCTTTTTCCCCAGTGAATTTGGAGAGGTAAATGTCACATATTTTTCTGTTTGCCAAGATTAAAGTAGGTAGTTAGGATGTGCAAACGCTGAAGACTTGCTTTTCATTATTTTGTTTTTAGTTAGGCAAGAGGGTCATACTGAGTTAGTTTGGTTTTTGGTTTTGTTATTTTCTTTTCTTTCAGTGCCACTTTTGTCTTCTTCCTCTGCGAGATTTAGGATTTTTGCACTATTTTTGTATGTATTAACAGTCTATAATATTAATTGTGCTGTTATTTGTTGTTATTTATACTATTATTTTTTGTAATTTTTACTATATTCTGTTTATTGCTGATTTTGTATAATAAATTATATATTTTTTGGTAGCATTTTGGATGATACATGTTTTTTTTTTTTTTTTTTTTTTTTTTTTTTTTACCTCCTGCATTACACAGAATAGTCTGAATATAAATATTACATATTTCAGTCCCTAGAATAGCATCAAGAAGTTGTAACAATGACCAATGAAACACAAACACAGGCAGACTTGTTTAGATAAAAAATTTAAATAAACACATTGCTTTTGTTGGTCTTTTTCTCTGTCTGTTGTTGTGATTAAAGTTAAAAAGTTTGCCCAAGCATTATCCTGAGATTCACAGACCCAGACAAAACATAAACATCTCTAAACAAACTCAAAAACCTAAGAAAGCATAAGCCTCCACTCAACACTCCATCAACAATATCACACAATGTTTCTGCAAAATCCAGCCCACATTTCTCCACCACCTCACCTGATGGCATGCGTTCACAGAATTTACAACCCAACATAGTTATATCTAAAAACAGCTGAGAATTTGCAAAAATTGAACAAAAAGGTGAAAAACAGCTGCGAAACTCCATGGCGCCATACAGCTTGTCACCCTCATATGTCACCCACATGTTTTTTTTTAGAATTATTTGCATATTCATATTTCCAAACAAAGCATCTGCTGCTCACCACTGTGGTAGAGTAATGTAGTTCGATGCAACTCTACCAGCGCAAGTCAATGTACTTCTTTTTTTTCATTGTGTCCAACGCAAATGCAACAACAGTATAATCAGAGACAGCAAATAGTCTCCATGTCATTCACGCAGAAACAAAATACCAGTGCACTCATGTTTTATCATAATGTTTGTGTTGTTGACATGCAGAGTGATGTAGCATGCACAACAAGCAAATTACACCTGACAATTGCCTCATGAATGAGCGGCTTGTTTACTCCAACAGTAACGGTTTCAGTAAATTCCAAAAGCATGATGGACGAAAACAAAGCGAAAAGACACAAGAGAGAGACAGCGAGAGAGACAGAGAGAGAGAGAAATAGCCTACAGACATTGTGTTTGATATACATGCTTTACCAAACAATGAGTAAAGCAATGCTCCTTATCTTATTTGAGCAGTTGGCGTAAGTATTTCTGCAAACTCCCCGCTGCCCTAGTCATAAATCAATGTGGGACAAGATGGGAATCAGAGAGTATCATTACAAAACAGACTAATGAAACAAGCTACCTCTTTTAAATGACCTGCAGATCCTACAGATATGGATTCCACCACATTCACAGTCCCCCACCCCGCTTATTCTCCCTCGCTCGCTTTTGTTCTGTCTGTATTTCTTGTTCTATTCCGGTGTGGCGTAGTCTGGCCATCACTAGATAAGGCCTCCCCCTTGGTAATACAGATTTCTTTGTCCACCAAGATTCCATTATCGAAATGTACACTATTTTAGGCAGCTTTATGTTTGTCTTACTGCTGTGCCAGATTCTAATACGATCCCGCAGATGGAAAGCTCGGCGGTTAGGCTTGGATTCCCCTGGAGAAAGTACATTTAAGAGTAAATAGTGTTACAACCTTTCTGTGGAATACATTAGCATGTATCTCTTTTTGGTCGTATCCGGTGGAAGGATCAAAGAGGCAAAGTGTGTTGGTCCACACGTAGAACACTCAGTGTATATAAGACTAATAAGATTCAAACCCTGACCAGTTGTTGTTCAAGCCGTGGCCTAAATCTCTGGATATTAGTTTTTGCATTTCTGTTTGAAATTTCGTTGTGTTTGCTGTTTGTGTTTGCATGGATGCCATCGTTATCTCTGATTGACGTGGTAAATAACCTTGTTTGTCTGTGGCTGCACTCCAAACCTTACCTAAGTGATTATGCCGGTCTTGGATGAATTGCTCCAAAGCAAAACTTGACCATTAATTTCAAACAAAAGAACATAAAAACATGAGGGGGTGGAGGGGGTAAATGAATAAATAAATAAATATGTAAATATGAACACCAACATTCATTTCAAACATGACTAATGAAAAGGGAGAAAAATAAATAAAGATTTACCAATTGATGTATTTCCATTTTACCTAAATATAATAATAATAATAATAATAATAATAATAATAATAATAATAATAATAATAATAATAATAATAAATTATTTTAAAAATATTTCCCAAATGATGTTTAACAGAGCAAGGATATTTTCACAGTATGTCTGATAATATTTTTTTTTTCTTCAGGAGAAAGGTTTATTTGTTTTATTTCGGCTAGAATAAAAGCAGTTTTAAATTTTTTAAACACCATTTTAAGGACAAAATGCTTAGACCCTTTAAGTTTTTTTTTTATTATTTTTATTTTTTTCTCGATAGTCTACAGAACAAACCATCTTTATACAATAACTTGCCTAATAACCCTAACCTGCCTAGTTAACCTAATTAACCTAGTTAATACTTTAAATGTCACTTTAAGCTGTATAGAAGTGTCTTGAAAAATATGTAGTAAATTATTATTCACTGTCATTGTAGCAAAGATAAAATAAATCAGTTATTAGAAATGAGTTATTAAAACTAATATATTTAGAAATTTGTTGAAACAGAAAGTGGAAAAAAAAGAATAATACAAAAATTATATATATATATATATATATATATATATATATATATATATATATATATATATATATATATATATATATATATATATATATAGGTTAGATTTTCTTAGATTGGCTTAAAGGGGGGAATTGCTTTATGAAGGTACTTTATGATACATTGACATAAACAATAGAAACAATGACCAAAAGGGGATCTAACTTAAAATTTTCAAATTTTAAATTTCCTGATAATTAATAATTTTAATTTAACACGGAACTTATAAATGACACCTTATACAACAACTGTTAATCCAACAGCTTTTTTTCCATTATTTTTGCTAAATTTTATTGAAAACAAACATAATATCGTATTCTCATGTATACAACATATAGTAGGCCGAAGCAGTGGCGCAGTAGGTAGTGCTGTCGCCTCACAGCAAGAAGGTCGCTGATTCGCTGGTTCGAGCCTCGATTTAGTTGCCGTTTCCGAGTGGAGTTTGCATGTTCTCCCTGCGTTCATGTGGGTTTCCTCCGGGTGCTCCGGTTTCCCCCACAGTCTAAAGACATGCGGTACAAGTAAATTGGGTAGGCTAAATCGTCCGTAATGTGTGTAATAATGTGTAAGTGGATGTTTCCCAGGGATGGATTGCGGCTGGAAGGGCATCCGCTGCGTAAAAACTTGTTGGATAAGTTGGCGGTTCATTCTGCTGTGGCGACCCCGGATTAATAAAGGGACTAAGCCGACAAGAAAATGAATGAATGAATGACAACATACAGTAGGAATTTAAATATTTCCTCCAGTAAATATTATGACAAATGAATAAGTCTAATAATTCAGGATTCAGCAGAATCTTATAGCTAACAATGTGCAGAGTCACTGATTCAATTCAAGGCCAGCGACGAGATGATCCCAAGGTTTCCATATCCTGGACCAGGCCGTATCCTGAGCAGCTGATGCGGTGGTCATGGAGAAGTGGAGAGCATGAGACTAATTCCTGTGACGATCCATGGACAGAGGGGTATTCGCTGAGGCCCAGCTTCCAGCCCCCTGCCTTTTAGCTCTGCACAAGACATTTGGCCAGCTGGGAAATTAAAATGGTGGTGTCCAACTGAGTCTGGTTTCTCTAAAGGTCTTTTTCTTCACTTTCACCAATTGGTGAAGTTTTTTTTTCCCTTTCCCCTGTCGCCTTTAGCTACCCATCGATGAATTTGCTTCAGTGTTTGGACTCTCAGTAGTGATTTTTAAACCACTCTGAACTGAGCTAAACTGAACTGAACTTAAACACTAAAAATCTGAATTACACTGTTACAATTGACTACGACCTTCTATGTAAAGCTGCTTTGACACAATCTACATTGTAAAAGTGCTATACAAATGAAGGTAATTTTAATTGAATGTTTATATATTATTCTAAAAGTCTAAAAAACAGAAGATCGAGGTAAAGTCCATTTATTTCAATAATTGTTTCACAATGTGAAACTTGTGTGTTATATTAGCTCATTACACACAAAGCCTTGCGATTGTCTCAGTCTTCAGAATCATGGGGAAGACTGCTGACTTTAGTTAAGTTTATTTGTTTACATGGTCAATGAACATTAATAAACATAACTGTAAAATGTGCCAGCATTAGCCAAGAATGGCTATTTTTCATCTGTAGACCCCTTACAGAATGTTAAAAAGTCACACCTAAAATAGAAGCACAACATTAAACATTATATACATTTTCAGACATAAAATACAATTAAAAAGTAAAAAAAACAAGAACAAACTGATGGCAGCAGAAGAGGACAAAAAGCCAAAGACAAACAGTAGAATTGTGTAAAAAATATAATACTTTTATTGACATTACTGATTTGTTAATAACCAATTTTTAACATGAGACTGAAAAGAACAAAAACAGCATGATCTTCTAATTGTTGGTGGGATGGAGTTCCATTCCTTTCACTGAAAATACTGATTGACTGAATTTACTTTTTTTTTTTTTTTTCGAGGAATAATACAGTCCCCTCTTTCACCACCTCTAGTTGCTCTAGTTGGACCATCATTGGAACCCTCCATAAAAGGGAAAGTTTCAAAAGGCAATTGCAAAAGAAACTGAATGCTTTCAGAGTGCAGTATCTAGGTATATTATTAGTGTGTTAAGAGCAAGGGCAAAGATGTGGCTGGAAAAGGTGCATAAGTATGATCGCAGCCTTGCGAGAATTGTCAAGCAAGGGTGACTGAGGCTGGTCAGAGCATCAAGAGCCACCACATACAGACGTCTATATGACATGGGCCACAGCTGTAGAATTCCTTGTGTCAAGCCACTTCTGAACCAAAAACAACTCCAGAAGCATCCGTGCTAGGCTAAAGAGAAAAAGCACTGGTCTGTTGCCCAGTGGTCCCTAAGTCCTCATTTCAGATGAAAGCTAATTTTGTATTCCAGCGTCTGGAGGTAGACACACAAAAGTCAAGCTGTTTAAAGTCCAGTGTGAAGTTTCCTCTGTCAGTGATTGTTTGGAGAGCCATATAATATGGTGGTGTGGGTCTATTGTCTTTTATCAAGTCTACAGTCAACGCAGCTCGGTAGGAGGATGTTTTAGAGCACTTCATACTTCCTGCTGCTGACAAGCTTTTTGGAGATGATGGATTTATTTTCACAATGCCAAATGTCACAATCAACAGGTATCCACTCCTGACAGATCACTAGTGAACTACATTTGTCATGTTTAGAGACTACAAGTCCTGTCAGGCCATGTCACACTCACCAGTTGCTCATCACTGATCATTCAGACTATTTATACACCACACATACACCAGTATTGTATTGTATTGTATTGTATTTCTTTCTTTTGCCTGTTTATATATATATATATATATATATATATATATATATATATATATATATATATATATATATATATATATATATATATATTTTTTTTTTATATATATATATATATATATATATATATATATATATATATATATATATATATATATATATATTTTTTTTTTTTTTTTTTTTTTTTTTTGACCTTAGCCTTATTTATTGTTTAATCCTGTTTACCACCTATTTTGACTTTATGTCAGTTTTTGACTACGTTTTTGGATTACCCTTTTTTTTACACACACTTGTGTTTGTTCCTGTTTTGCTTAAATATAATCTTATTTTACCTGCACTTGGATCCTTGTCTCTGTTGTTCCTCACTTTAATTGCCGCATGTGACACAAAAGTTGGTACCTTGTTGTTTAAAGACCATGGTATCTCTGTTCTTAATTGCCAGGGAAGTCACCTGACTTAAATAACATTGAAAATCTATAGGCTATTGTCAACAGGAAGCTGAGGGCACAGAGACCCTGGAATGCAGACAAGCTGAGGGCCGATATTAAAGCAACTTGGGCTGCCATAACGCCTAAACTGTTTTAAAGGCTGATCGCCTCCATGCCACACTGCCTTGATGCTGTAATTAGTGCAAATTGAGGCCCAACAAAGTACTGAGGACATAATATGGTACATTAGCATGCTTTTCAGAAGGCCAACAAGTGTTTAAGATCCTTTTTTATTGGTCACATGAAATATTCAAATTTTGTGAAATACTGGATTTTAAAATGGTTCATCTTTAAATCATAATCATTTAAATTAAATCAAATCAAGGCTTGGAATATTTCACTGTGTGTGTAGTGAACTAATATAACACACAAGATTCACTTTTTGAAAAAAAAAAAAAGACTGAAATAAATAGACTTTCCATTGATCTTCTAATTTTTTTGGTACAAATTTACAAATATTCAACTACGCCTGTCTTATCCACTTAAGAGCTTACTTACCTGAACTGTCTTCATCACTGCTCTATTTAAATATCCAATCTGCATCATTTTCACTATAACCCATCTTATCTTCAGTTTTATCTGCAGGAAGAGACAATTCTGTCCTTTTCTTCTTTTATTTACAATAGAACATGGTGGTGCTCACTAATACACTGTTCATTGTATTACCATTTAAAATTTGATTTTATTTATAATGCAAATGCCATTAAAACATGTCCAATCAGCATTATATTACTAGCATTCATGTTGTTATTGTTAGAACTTAAAAGATCACAGCTGACCTTTCTAACTGGCTAACCTACTGCAGTATTGCACATTCTACCATTGCACAGTGTTGCTATTTGGCAACACACACACACTCAGAAATAAAGGTATACAAGCTGTCACTGGGGTGGTATCTTTTCTAAAGGCACAAATGGGTACCTAAAAGGTCAATAATAATACCTCAAGGGTACATATTAGTACCTAAAATGTACAAAAGTGTTACCACTTTTGAGGTATCAATATGGACCCTCTAAGTGAAAATGTGTACCTTTTGAAAAGGTCCTACCCCCATGAAGGCCTACATACCTTTATTTCCAAGAGTATACATTTGATTGATTTACAAAAAAACAAACAAATATATATATATATATATATATATATATATATATATATATATATATATATATATATATATATATATATATATATATATATATATATATATTTATTATTTTCTTTATTTTATTTTTTATTTTTTTCTGTTTTTCAGTCATCATAACTTACTGGATGTGATGTTTCAATTTTTTTTTTTTTTTTTTTTTTTTTTGTGTGGATCTGACATGAGTTCATCCCTTGTTTTTATTGGTATTTCATTTGCATTCAGAAGTTACAATAAACGCCAGTCAAATCACACCACAGAAAAACAAAACACAGCATGTCATGTGATGTAGCCACAGACAATCTTTGGCTAAAATGGTCTTAAAGAAACAGTGGCAGGGAGATTAACTTAAATATCATGTTTCCATATAGCAACGTCATGCGATAAATGAAAAAAAAAAAAAAAAAAAAAACATTTATTTATAATAACAATACTACTACTACTAATAATAATAATATAGGCGGCGCAGCGTAGGTAGTGCTGTCACCTCACAACAAGAAGGTCGCTGGTTTGAGCCTCGGCTGGGTCAGTTGGCATTTTAATAATAAAGGGATTAATAAAGGGACTAAGCCGAAAAGAAAATGAATGAATGAATAATAATAACAATAACAATAATAATAATATTAATAATATTATTAATAATAATAATATTAATAATAATAATAGCAATAAAATAAGTAGTAAATAATTATTTATTTTGAAAAATAAATACAAATAATAAAGTAAAGACAAATGAATGAATTGATGGATGAACAAATGATTAAACGAACGAATAAACAAACAAACAAACAAACCAACCAACCAAATAACCAAACAAACAAACAAACAAACAAACAACAATTGACTGAATTAAAACTGGGACATTACAAACATTTAAGAAAACAACATAAAGAGGAAGAAGAAGAAAAAGTAGTAGTAGAAGAAGAAGAAGAAGAAGAAGAAGAAGAAGAAACGGCTTCTAGCAAATCTCTGTGTCATGATAAATTTGTACTCTGGTAATCCCAGCAGCACCCATGAGCGATTTCATCAACACTTACAGAAAAGCTGACTGTGAGGCAAAGCCACTGCAACATGGCAGAAACCCGAAAACCTGCACCTTCTACAAACGAGAAGGAGAAGAGAGAGAGAGAGAGGGAGAGCATGTGAAAGTACAAGAGACTGTTTTAGATTTAGAGCTGTGACTCATTTTGTATCTAACAGAGAGCGAGACAGAGCACTCTACACTCCATCTTACACACATAAATCAAGGGCCCGTTTAAGCCAATTTACATTAGCCAGACAAACCCTTCCTACCCCAGGCTTCAGTGGCCAGAATCTGTTAAACAAGCACAGCGAGACTATTCAACAAGTTCACACTGGAGAATACAAGTCAGAGATTTCATCATACAGACAAAAACATGAAAATGTGCCTGTTAGTTTCTTGCCTACAGTTAAACTGAATCAGCATTACCTGTGAATTTAAGCCTAAGACCTGGGAATTTTTGAACAGCATGTTTTGAAATTGTTTTACGTAAAATGCAGTTTTTACAAGAATATCTGATTTGCATAATGTATGGGTTTAGTTTCCTTCATTAATTCTTACAGCATATCAGTGTATATTTAAACAGAGAAAGAATAATTAAATCAACGTGCACCCAAACATCAGTCTCATCTAAAATATGGTATTATGGAAACAGTAAAATGCCCATGAAATGGAAGCAATCCCCACTACCAGGTGTTTAGTGGTTTATAACTGTTCGAAAAGCTTTTAATTTCACAAACCAAAAAAGCTTGGTAGAGCTTTTACTAGGTTAAGCATCATGACATTGTTAATGTGTTAAAGAGATGGTTTACCCAAAATCAACCCATTTACTCATCCTCTTGTCTACTAATTTCAAAACGTTGCAAGTTTTACTTTATTTTATCATTCATCAGCGGTTGCCACAGTGGGATGAACCACCAACTTATCCAGCATATGTTTTACACAGTGGATGCCCTTTCAACTGCAACTCAGTACTGGGAAACACCCATACACACTCATTCACACACAAACACTCATATACTACGGCTAATTTTAGTTTATTTAATTCACATACATTGGTCCTGTTTGGGGCGATGCAGTGGCACAGTAGGTAGTGCTGTCGCCTCACAGCAAGAATGTTGCTGGTTCGAGCCTCGGCTAGGTCAATTGACGTTTCAGTGTGAAGTTTGCATGTTCTCCCTGCGTTTGTGTGGGTTTCCTCCACGTGCTCCGGTTTCCCCCACAGTCCAAAGACATACGGTACAGGTGAATTGGGTAGGCTAAATTGTCCGTAGTGTATGAGTGTGAATGAGTGTTTGTGAATGTTTCCCAGAGATGGGTTGCAGCTGGAAGGGCATCCGCTGCGTAAAAGTATGCTGGATAAGTTAGTGGGTATTCTGCTGTGGCGACCCTGGATAAATAAAGGGACTAAGCCAAAAAGAAAATGAATTTATAAATGGTCGTGTTTGGACTGTGGGGGAAACCTGAGCACCCGGAGGAAACCCATGCCTACACAGGAAAACATGCAAACTCCACTCAGAAATGCCAACTGATCTAGCCGAGGCTCAAACCAGCAACCTTCTTGCTGTGGAGTAACAGTGCTAACCACTAAGAAAATATGTTTTCCTATTTTTTTTTCTTTTCTTTTCTTTTTTTTTAAATTTTATTGAACACAATAGAAATTATTTTGAAGAGCGTTCAATACTAGTAACTACTGTACACTTATCACAGAGGGTAAAGTACTATGGAAGTCAAGGGCTACAAGATCCAAAGAATCAAGATTTTTATTTAACATACAAGTTCATATTTTGATTTCACACTTATAAAATAGATTTAAACATATTAGCTAAATTGCAAACATGAACATATATTGACATTTGTTTTTCCAATGGTTGTAAGATTCCATTCTATCAGCCCAATGCAAAATGTAATGAATGGTTGACGGTTAAATGCAGGTAAGCCTTTTAACGCTTCTGAAGGAATTGTTAATTATTAGAATTTATTTATATTTGTTTTCAACTTGGAATTCAATCTGACACCAATTTTAAGTAACCTTCAAATTTATACTGTATTTCTAATCAAGAATTAGTTACATTTGTTGATCATGACTCAATTTTGAGATTTGATTTATATCTGTTCCCATACTCTTCAGTTATACGTTCCAATGCCGCACAGGGATTTCCCACCCCAGAGTTTACAACTTTCTCTCGGACAGAATCTCGACATTCTGAATCTAGTCTGAAGATGCAGGGTTAACTAATACCCAATTGGTTGCCTCCTGCTCACTTGTACTGAAAGTGTAATGTCCATACAACTTGCTAAATCAGCAATAAACTTGCTAAATCAGCAATAACCAGAAATCTAATAGTCTTCGAGCTGAAGTGCCGACTGCTCCGAACAGTCATGTGCCATTTGTTTGAATATCATGTACACAGATCAATGTAGCACCAGCCTCTACATAATCTACTGGATGTAAAAGATTTCAGGAGATTTCAGAATACTTCAAAAAGGTTAACATTTATTTGATGAAAGTAGGATGAATGTGTATCATGCCAATTACAGAATCAAATAATAAAATCCAATTCAGATGTAAATGCACAGCATCAATTGTTCAAAGATAAAACTAAGAGTATAGATGAAAATCCAAATTATACATAGTATTAAGCTTGAGAGCTCTTCACTACGGGCCGATCTGAATACAAATGTGTGACACCAAAAGATTTTGTCCCTCTCTTTAAATACCCTATGAGAGTAATAAATGGTTATTTTGTCAAAGATAACCAGTGACTTTTGAACCAACTTTTTTAAACCAGTGATTTAATCTAAACATATCAAAGATAATGAACAAAACCTTGTCACACCTGAGTCACACCTCACAGTATTAATCAATACCTAGGGGGCAGGAAAGTTCAGGAAAGAGGGCAAAGTCTACCCCGGGCCCTTTTCCTCAGATTTCAGAGTTTTTTGTTGTTTTATTACAGGACACTTTTTAATTCAGAGTAAAATATGTTAGAATTTTGATGAATGAGTAAATGATTCGATTTTGGGTGAACTCTAGTAGTAAAATGTAGAAAAAAAGGAAAATAAAGAAAAGAAAAGAAAAGAAAAGAAAAGAAAAGAAAAGAAAATAAAAAAAGACATTGCACAGGCAATACAAGACCTTACAAATGGGGCATTTCTATGGACAATGTGTTCCCTGTGCTTGTCCTGTATGAGCGAGATTCTCATGTCTGCATTTTTTCTCTTCACACATTCCATCGCCTGGGGACATACACACACACACACACACACATGCAAACACACACAAATATGCACACGTTAAAGGGCTAAAGCTCTTACTTCTCTCTCTTCTATAAATGTCTTACTTTATCTTCTTCTTCCCTAGCGCTGCATCTATTCATGATTCCTCTTTTTCCTTCTCCTCCTCCTCCCATTGCATCTTCCCCTCCTTCTCCCCCTGGGCATCTGATAGGATTATGATCCTGAACCACATGGATGTATTTCAAGCTCAACACTACTGAAACTAACTGTTGAGTGTATCGGTTGTGCTTTCACACCAGTTTTCCTGGTGATGTCAAAACCACTAAGACTGGTAACAAGCACTGTGGCCACAGGCTTATCACTAGGCCTCAGCTGTAAACAGGAAAGAAAGAAAGAAAGAAAGAAAGAAAGAAAGAAAGAAAGAAAGAAAGAAAGAAAGAAAGAAAGAAAGAAAGAAAGAAAGAAAGTAAGAAAGAAAGAAAGAAAGAAAAAAATTATTTTGCATGTTAACCAACGTTGTGGAAACCAGTAACTTGCATATTTGAACATAACTGGAAACAGCACATCTTGTTCTTGTTATGTATTATTCTGAGCAAATCTGCATAATTTTATGAGCAATTTCATTAGCTGTCAGCTTTTGGGGAGAAAATGACAAAAAATAGATCGCTGCACAATGCTACTGTCCGTCTTAATTGTGGCACATAGTAATTTTTTAATGTATTTATTATTAATAATAATAATAATAATAATAATAATAATAATAATAATAATAATAATAATAATAACTAGATTACTGAAGTCTGTTGAGACAAACTTTAAGGCTGGCTTGAGAAAGGCTGTTGGTAATCTAAACAATTTCCAACAGCCTTTCTCAAGCCAGCCTCAAAGTTTAGTTTAGTTTAAAATTGTTTGAAAAAGTATAGATAGATAGATAGACAGACAGACAGACAGACAGACGGCTAGATAGATAGATAGATAGATAGATAGATAGATAGATAGATAGATAGATAGATAGATGATAGATAGATAGATAGATAGATAGATAGATAGATAGATAGATAGATAGATAGATAGATAGATAGATAGATAGATAGATAGACCCATTTACATGTTTGTTCAAATCTTAATGTTTAGTATGCATTTCTATGATGTTCTGATGCTGAGATATAGCTGCTGTTATGTGATTGCTAGTCTGTTTTGTTGCTATGGAGTTGAATGACAGCTTAGACTGGTGAAGTATTGAAGCTTCTTGCCAGTATGAGCCATTTAAATCAACCCCCATATCTCTATAATACTTCAGCATGGAGTTATCAATGTGGACCTTTATACTGGCAGTCTAAGAGGCAGTTGCTATAGTGCAGTATCTGGTAGTTATGGTGTGACTAGAAAAGTTAAATTATCTGTGATTGGCTACTGGCTATACTGAGTTGAATGATCTCAGCTTTAAGTCTGTAGGACAGTCTGATGGAAGGTTATGAGGTCACAATGTTTGATGCAATGTTAAGTCAATACAACTGAAGTCTATGGGACAGTTTCTAGGTTCCTGTAAGTGGTTGCCAGGGTGTGGCTAGAAAGTTAAACGTTTGTCAGTTATTGGCAGTTTGGTAATCTGAGTTACAGTTTTTCTCAGTCGCTTTGGTGTGTTTCTCACAACACTAGTGCATTTTTGCACAACATTTAATGATTTTCTCAAAACAATTGTAGTACAAACTGCAAAATCTAGCTGATAACCTGCAAAAGCACGTCACATGCTCAAAATGGATAGTTCATTCCTCAAAAGCAAGTATTCATGTCAATCAAAGTGTCAATGTCATCAAAATGAAAAGTCCGGACACCATTGTATATGAACAAGATAGTCAAATGGCTTAGTCATGTTTTCATTAAGACAGTTTACTCTCTACATTTTTTCAATGCAAAAAAAGTCTGATTTTAGTGACACTTGCTGAAAATGCTCAAGACAGCACTGTATACTATTTGCACAGCCATTTGAAAACTACAGTAAAGTTAGACATCACTGCATTTAGAGAGGTATTTAAGTACAAGACACTGAATATGTATGTTTCACATTTTTACTGCATTTGCTCTTTGCAATCCTAATTTATTCCCAGCATTGTGCAAAAGAATAAATACACCCTTATTTACAACAAACATTAACTCCCTTTAGGTAGAGCTGTGCACAACTGTACACAATATTGCAGTACATATTGGAACTGAGCCTACAACATACACAAGTCTGTAAATCATTCATCAAATAGTTCAATTTTAAAGACATTTTCAGGAAAATAAAGATCTAAATTTGTTAAAAAAATAGCTTGACAGATTTTGACAACTAGTTCAACATTTTTGTATGTAATGACTCAAGTAATGAAATGAGATTTATTCGTTTTATATAGAATGAATATTCAGCATTTACAAGTTTAGTTCATTTTGACTGAAATTACATAAGCAGATGATAATGTTCTAAACAGCAGAGTTGTATGAAAGCAATTAATGCATGTCCAAAAGCATTCGCAATTTGTTGAAAAGAATGAGAAACTGCTACTAGGATGTGCACAAATGACTAACTGTTTTGAGAAATGCATGACCTGTTGTGCAAATGTAAATAGTGTAGAAAATGACTGAGAAAAACTGTAAATGAGCCCTGTCAGTATAAAAGTCAGTATAAGCCAGCCTAGTAAGTTTAAAAAGGATTTTAACAGGTTGGCTCAGCCTATAATAATAATAATAATAATAATAATAATAATCAAATTATTTAAATTACTTAAATTTGTTATTACTTTTTAACCCATACACTCCTGTCCTAGAGCACAGAAGCACTTGTTTCTAAAGACCTTTGGGAATAGAAAGAATGGCTTCTAAAATACAGAGAGCACTCACTTCCTCATCTCATGCTGTCTCTCCCCCACAGTGTGTCCATCTTCATTTTCTACTTTCACTGCATCCCACTGCTTTGCAGATAAATAAGCACTTTCAGTCCCATCTGAAATGTATACTACCATTAATGTGGTTTGTAGGACTAAATTATTTAGTAGTACGGCTAAGTGTAGTGTGTTGGTTTAAAAATATCACTTCTGAGAACAGTAGACAACAGATAAAACTGATACCACTAATGCAGCCATTCTCTCTTCATTTAAGCTAAGGTAGAAACACTACGACTATTATAACATAGTGGAAAGATAATGGGGGGAGAAAAAAAAAAAAAGAAAAATACTGAAATTTAAATCAATCTTTATTTACAAAAAACATCACAAAAATGTTTTGAAAACAAATGATGTTGGAAATGCTGCACTATTAACTGAGAACACACTTCATAAACTACATCTATATATAGTCTATATATAACACAACCAATTAGCACTCCTTTACCCTCAGCCAATTAGCAACTCACACAAGCAGCAATATAAAGCCACAGGTGCTGCACTTTCAAACAATTAAAAAATAGACCTTCGGAACTCATTGTATCATTTTATATCTATTGTCATTTATTCATTCATTTTTCTTGTCGGCTTAGTCCTTTTATTAATCCAGGGTCGCCACAGCGGAATGAACCGCCAACTTATCCAGCAGGTTTTTACGCAGCGGATGCCCTTCCAGCCGCAACCCATCTCTGGGAAACATACACACACATTCACACCCACACTCATACACTACGGACAATTTAGCCTACCCAATTCACCTGTACCGCATTTCGCATGACTGTGGGGGAAACCGGAGCACCCGGAGGAAACTCATGCGAACACAGGGAGAACATGCAAACTCCTCACAGAAACGTCATCTGAGCCGAGGTTCTTGCTTTGAGGTGACAGCACTACCTACTGCGCCACTACGTCGCCTATTGTCATTTAGTTTTTTTGCAAAAAGATTATCTGTTTTCAGAAAATTTGAAAAAAAAGAAGTACTTCAGAAGAATTTAAATACAACAGTTATGTCTAGTTCCCCTTCGGTTGGGGAACTTCAGTGCCATGAATGGGAGGATTCGGATCAGAAGCCGCTTATCTGGAGAGTATTGAACGGGCCAATGAATGAAATTAATTGGCAGCGTAAGCTTGCGCAGGTGTGCGACATCTGCAATCATCTCAGCATATAAGCACACCTGAAGCCAGCAGACGCCATCCTTTTCGCTTCAGATCCTTTCTGAGTGAGTCGATGAGGGTTCCTCTTGCTGATCAGCACTTCAGAGCGAACGAGTGTGTCTCCCGGTCCAGAGTGGGTCTTCGCGGTGGCAGACGGTCGAGCTGGGTTACTCCCTTGCCTGCGGTTCTTTGGGTCCGGTCCTCCAGAGCGGTGCGTATAGTTGCAACTTTCCTAAAAGAGCAACACAGTCGTGCAGCACGTCCTTTTCAGGATGGCGCTCCGACTGTGCGTTTCTGGATGCGGGGGTTTCCTGTCTCCGGATGATGGACACGATCACTGCATTGCATGTTTGGGGGTCCAGCATGTTAATGCGGTGCTCGCGGGCGGTTCATGTCGTCATTGCGATGCCATGACCGTTGCACAGCTAAGATCGCGGCTAACTTTCGCAAGAGAGCGAGCCACCCCAGTTGCCTCCTGTTCTAAAAAAGCAGCGGGCGCTCGGGCAGATCTGAGGGTTTCAGCGGGAGCTAATCCGCCGCCCACGGGCTCGCGGACCTCTCGCTCCTCACGGCGCTCCATCCAAGCTTCGGGTGGTGAGAGTGATCCGTCTAACCAGATGGTAGCTCTCACACTCGCTGACACCGGAGATCAGATGTCCTCCGCGGCATCGGAGGGTGGGCTTTCACTGTCCGACGAAGATCCGGACCCGCTCGCCCCCTCCGGGCAGGTGAGCGCTGTCAAATCGGATCCTGAAGCGGACATGTTAGCCGTGCTTTCCCGGGCTGCTTCGGCCGTGGGGTTGGAGATGGTTTATCCCCCAGCTCCGCGGCCGGACCGACTAGATGGGTGCTACGTAGAGGACCAGAAGGCGAAGCCTTCGAAGCCTCTCGTCCCCTTCTTCCCGGAAGTGCACAGTAGGCTCACGCAGTCCTGGAGGGCACCTTTCTCTGCCCGTGCTGCGAGTGCCTCCGCCCTCACCGCCCTTGACGGCGGAGCTGCCAGGGGGTATGAGGCGATCCCGTCAGTGGAGCGCGCTATCGCGGTCAATCTTTGTCCGCGCGGCGCCTCTACGTGGCGGGGTTTGCCCCGCCTCCCGTCCAAAGCCTGTAGGTTGTCTGCCTCCCTCGGAGCCAGAGCTTATAAGGCTGCGGGCCAGGCTGCTTCTGCTTTGCACGCGATGGCCACCTACCAGCGCTACCAAGCGCAGGCGCTGGCCGAGCTGCACGAGGGCGGGTCCAACCCAAGCTTATTACATGAGCTGCGCACCGCGACCGACTATGCTCTTCGGACTACTAAGTCCGCCGCGTGTGCGCTGGGGAGGACGATGTCCACACTTGTGGTTCAGGAACGCCACCTCTGGCTAAACCTGGCCGATATGCGTGACGTTGACAAAGTTCGCTTTCTTGACTCGCCCATATCCCAGGCTGGCTTGTTCGGCGACACCGTCGGTGAATTCACCCAGGAATTCAAGGCGGTGAAAGAGCAGTCGGATGCGATGGGCAATGTCATCTATCGGCGTGGCCGTAAGCCCGCTCCGCCCGCCGAGCCATCCACCTCCGCTGTTCCTCGCCGAGGGCGCCCGCCAACGAGTGCTGCCCCGCCCCCGCCTGCGCCTCCGGCCAAGCGGGCGCGGCGTTCACCTCGAAAGCAGGCAGCCCCTCCTGCCCAGGGCGCCGTTAAGTCCGGTAAACGGACCGCGAAGCGTCCCTGAGACAGGCCATCCGGAGAAGAGGAAACTTGCTCTTTCCCCGCTGGAGGGCGGGGCCCCGATAACAACGGTACTTTTCAGTGCCACCAAAACATCAGTAAAAGAGCACTTTTTCCCTTCCCCGGATGTGACTGCACGAGTTCTGCCAGTCCGGGACGCGCTGCCTTCCGGCTCGCAGACTCTACGTGCTTCGCCAGTGGCTCACGAGCGCTGGGGGGACGGTCTCCCTTCCCTCAGCCCTCCAGCCCCCTCTCCGGAGTCAGGGTGCGGAGCCAGAGCGAATCGCTCTCCTCCAGCTTTTCCGCGGGACCCTCGTGCTTCCCGGATCAGCACACCCACTCCGCGCTGCCCCACCGCTGGTACGTCAGCGATTGTAGCGATGACTCCATTAGCGAGGGCTCTGCCTGCCTGGTTAGCGCGGGCCAGCCCCTCGCGGTGGCTCATACGCACAATCAGACTCGGTTACGCGATTCAGTTCGCGAAACGGCCCCCCAAGTTTACGGGCGTGTATTTCTCCAGGGTCAACCCCCTGTCCGCCCCTGTCTTGCGAGAGGAGATTGCTGCCCTCCTGGCGAAGGGTGCAATCGAGCCGGTTCCTCCAGCCGAGATGGAGAGTGGGTTTTACAGCCCATACTTCATCGTACCCAAAAAGAGCGGTGGGTCACGGCCAATCCTAGATCTGCGCGTTTTGAACCGCTGTCTGCACAAGCTGCCGTTCAGAATGCTCACGCAGAGGCGCATTCTCCAATGCGTTCGTCCTCGGGATTGGTTTGCAGCCATAGACCTGAAGGACGCGTATTTCCATGTCTCCATTCTTCCACGCCACCGCCAATTTCTGCGGTTTGCGTTCGAGGGTCGAGCGTGGCAGTACAAGGTCCTCCCCTTCGGGCTCTCTCTGTCTCCGCGGGTCTTCACCAAACTCGCGGAGGGTGCCCTAGCGCCCCTTCGGCTCGCGGGCATTCGCATACTCAATTATCTCGACGACTGGCTGATTTTAGCCCACTCGCGGGAGCAATTGATTATGCACAGGGACGAGGTGCTTCGGCATCTCCGCCTACTGGGGCTTCAGGTCAACCGAGAAAAGAGCAAACTCGCCCCCGTGCAGAGGATTTCTTTTCTCGGGATGGAGCTGGACTCGATCACCATGGTAGCGCACCTCTCCGAGGAACGCGCTCGCCTGTTGCTGAACTGTCTGAGGGAGCTCGACAGCAAACTAGTGGTCCCACTGAAGTTCTTTCAGAGGCTCCTGGGGCATATGGCATCCGCAGCCGCCGTCACGCCGCTCGGGTTGCTCCATATGAGACCACTTCAGCACTGGCTTTACGATCGGGTCCCCAGACGCGCATGGCACGCGGGCACACACCGGGTCTCGGTTACTGCGCTGTGTCGCCGCGCCCTCAGCCCTTGGAACGACCCCTCGTTCCTACAGGCCGGTGTGCCTCTAGGACAGGCGTCCAGCCATGTTGTTGTTTCAACAGACGCTTCCAACACGGGTTGGGGGGCCGTGTGTCGCGGGCATGCGGCTGCGGGCCTCTGGAAGGGTGCCCAGCTGCATTGGCATATCAATCGCCTAGAGCTGTTGGCAGTGTTCCTCGCTCTCCACCGCTTTTTACCGGTGCTGGAGCGGCAACACGTGCTGGTCAGGACGGACAGTACGGCGGCGGCGGCGTATATCAACCGCATGGGGGGTATGCGCTCTCGCCGCATGTCTCAGCTCGCCCGCCGTCTGCTCCTCTGGAGTCACCCGCGGCTGAAATCGCTGCGCGCCATTCACGTCCCAGGCACGCTCAATCGTGCAGCCGATGCGCTCTCACGACAGCTGTTACGCCCTGGAGAATGGAGACTCCACCCCGAGTCTGTTCAGCTGATATGGGCGCGATTCGGGGAGGCCCAGATCGATCTGTTTGCTTCCCCCGAGAACGCTCACTGCCAGTTGTTTTTTTCCCTGACCGAGGGCTCTCTCGGCACGGATGCACTGGCCCACAGCTGGCCTCGGGGCATGCGCAAGTATGCGTTTCCCCCAGTGAGCCTGCTCGCGCAGTTTCTGTGCAAGGTCAGGGAGGACGAGGAACAGGTTCTGCTAGTTGCGCCCCTTTGGCCCAACCGGACCTGGATATCAGAGCTCTCACTCCTCGCGACGGCCCTCCCCTGGCGGATCCCTTTGAGAGAGGACCTACTCTCTCAGGGACAGGGCACCATCTGGCACCCTCGCCCCGATCTTTGGAACCTCCACGTGTGGTCCCTAGACGCGAGGAAGACTTAGGTAACCTACCGACTGCGGTGGTTAATACCATCACTCAGGCTAGAGCCCCCTCCACGAGGCGCGCCTACGCCCTGAAGTGGAGTCTATTCACTGAATGGTGCGTCTCTCGCAGAGAAGACCCCCGAAATTGCCAGATTAGTGTTGTGCTCTCTTTCCTTCAAGAGAAGTTGGACAGCAGGCTGTCGCCCTCCACTCTCAAGGTTTACGTGGCCGCCATCTCCGCTTATCATAGCGCGGTAGCTGGCGGCACCGTGGGAAAGCATAACCTGGTCATCCAGTTCCTTAGGGGTGCTAGGCGAATTAATCCATCTCGCCCCCCTCTCATGCCCTCTTGGGATCTCGCCCTCGTTCTCACGAGTCTGCGATCCGATCCCTTTGAGCCACTCGAATCAGTATCTCTAAGATTTCTGTCCCTGAAGACAGCTCTGCTGGTTGCGTTGGCCTCCATCAAGAGGGTCGGGGACCTGGAGGCATTTTCGGTCAGTGACTCGTGCCTGGAATTCGGGCCGGATTACTCTCACGTTATCCTGAGACCCCGCCCCGGTTATGTGCCCAAGGTTCCTACCACCCCCTTTAGAGATCAGGTAGTGAACCTGCAAGCGCTGCCCCCGGAGGAGGCAGACCCAGCCCTTTCTTTACTTTGTCCAGTTCGCGCTCTGCGCATTTATGTGGACCGTACTCAGAATTTTAGATCATCTGAGCAGCTCTTTGTCTGTTATGGCGGTCGGCAGCAGGGAAGTGCCGTATCGAAACAAAGATTATCCCACTGGATTGTGGATGCCATTTCACTCGCTTATTCGAGTCGAGGTCAGCCGTGTCCCCCGGGAGTACGTGCACACTCCACTCGGAGCGTTGCATCCTCTTGGGCGCATGCACGCGGCGCCTCTCTAACAGACATCTGTAGAGCTGCGGGCTGGGCGACACCCAACACATTTGCAAGGTTTTACAATCTGCGAGTGGAGCCGGTTTCCTCAAGGGTATTAGGTAACCCTTTGGTGATTGAGGAGACAACTCGGTAGGGTGTTGAAACACGCTTGCTGCGCCATTCTCCCTAACACGGAGGTACGTGCGCCTTTTTTATCTGTCAGTAAAGTTCCCCGTCAGATGAGCCCTGCAGATTCCTCCGTGGCCCCCAGCACTGACTCAGCGGAGGAGTCACTTGCTGGCCCACTACGTTGTAGGTCTGCCCGCTGGTCAGCCCGCGTTTTGGGTATAGGTGCCTGCTATGCGTGATCCCCACTAGGCGATCCCATATGCTTATTCCGCCACGGTTAAGTCCCCCCCCTGGGCGGACCCGTGTCTTCCCTCTCCGCTAACCACTCTTTGCTATGCGTACTCCCCCTTTTTAGGGCTAGTCCATAGGTAAATTCTGCCATCTATCCCCCCCTTGGGTAACGGATGGCCTCCGCAGCGTCCTCCCTATCGGGATTGCACGCTTCCCAACGTACTGTCGTATTTCCTAGAATTATCTAGATGCTCACGACTTCCCAAAAAATATATCTAAATCCGTAAAACTTCTGTTGAAGTAGGATAAATTAGGGCCAGGGACACGTTGGAGGACCGCGCCCCCCATGATGTGGGTGCGTCACGCTTGCTTGACTATCTCCTCATCGGGGGTGTTGGTAAGGTGCAGTCATTATGGCGCTTTCCATATTCTCCCATTCATGGCACTGAAGTTCCCCAACCGAAGGGGAACGTTCGAGGTTACAGAAGTAACCCTTCGTTCCCCGAGGAGGGGAACGGAAGTGCCATATTCCGTCGCCATAATGACTGTCCCTTAGCTGTTTGAAAGTCTCTTCAGCTTAAAAGGATGGCGTCTGCTGGCTTCAGGTGTGCTTATATGCTGAGATGATTGCAGATGTCGCACACCTGCGCAAGCTTACGCTGCCAATTAATTTCATTCATTGGCCCGTTCAATACTCTCCAGATAAGCGGCTTCTGATCCGAATCCTCCCATTCATGGCACTTCCGTTCCCCTCCTCGGGGAACGAAGGGTTACTTCTGTAACCTCGAACGTTCTGGAATCTGATTGGCTGATAGCCATGCAATGGTCCCTTAATAACAGCATTCATACAGCCTCTTCACCCCTGTGTATTATGCTGCCCACATAGTGACAACAGATCAATAAACTAACAACAGTTTGTCAAATATTGCAGCTGTTGGACAACATAATGTACTTTTGAGGCTTAAGGTGACAATGTAGTTGTTTAGATTGCTACTATGCAGTTTATTTAAAAGAACAATACCTATTTCAATTCATAATTTGGTAGATAACTTGGTAGCGCATTCTCGGCCATCAACCTGTCATACTAAGCAAAGCAAAGACAGTTGATGTTCTGTCACAAGATGCACATCATAATACTCAGCATAAATTTCAAATCACAGCTGATCAAATCATTATAAAACAAGTAAGTGACATTCTAAGTCAATCTCTCTCTTTTGTATTTTTATTTTTTCATTCATTTTCTTATCGGCTTAGTCCCTTTATTAATCCTGGGTCGGCACACCGGAATAAACTGCCAACTTATCCAGCATGTTTTCATGCAGCGGATGCCCTTCCAGCCGCAACCCATTTCTGGGAAACATCCACACACACTCATTTACAACAATTTAGCCTACCCAATTCACCTGCACCGCATGTCTTTGTACTGTGGGGGAAACCGGAGCACCCGGAGGAAACCCACGCATGCAAACTCCACACAGAAACGCCAACCCCAGCCGAGGCTCAACCCAGCAACATTCTTACTGTGAGGCGACAGCACTACCCACTGCACCACTGCGTTGGTGAAGTAGCAACTGTTTCTGATGTCAGCTGCAGGTTTGAATAAATGGGGGAAGTAAGTAGTTCCTCAAACAAAAGGATTTTTAGATTCTCTGTGTTTGGTTTACTGTTTTATACACACAATTATGTCGTCAAGCTGTTGTATAAACGCAATGTCACGCTTGTACCAGTGCGACATGACTGTATATTGTAACTGGTGGGGGGCACTAAGGCATACAGCCTGCAGCCTCGAGCCAACGCATGCCTTCCACCAGTGAAAGTACTATTTTTTATTTTTTTATTTTTTTCGGCTAGATTTTAAACAGTTTTAAAATTTTAGAACAATTTTATGGTCAATAATATTAGCTCCGTAAGCATTTTGTTTTCTGCACTTTGTACAATGACTTGCCTAATTAACCTAATTAGCCTAGTTAAGCTTTTTAATTGCACTTTAAGCTGAACACTATTATCTTATCTTACTATTATGTTCATCAAACAACTCTGTCACTATTCTTGCTGTCAGTATTGGTGCATTAACATTCCAATGCATGGCCCCACCTTCAAGAAACAATGTTTGAACCACTGGCTGCACATGGTCCTCCAGAATGGTTCAGTAGTCCGTGGCAGTGATGTGCACATCTAGCACAAGTATTGGGTCTAGGGAATGCCATGATATTGCATGAGTGACCAAATATTTGGCTATAGCAACCATGTATATTGACTCTGGGGAGCTCCTGATCAACAGTTTTAGTGGAAACATAGTTGTGGTGCACATTTAATTCTGCAATGAGTTGGTCAACTGTAGTTTTAAGTTTTTGGGATATCATTTGGGTTAGCCCCGATATTGGTTTCAGACAGCTTCCTCTTGTGTCTACAATTACTCTTGTTGTATGTGGTTCATTCTTCTTTTCAGCATTCGGTGGTATGCTGACATGAGGTATGCTGACATTTTTTTCTTTATTTATTTTTTTGTATAGTATAGGTCACTCAAATATGAACCATTTCTAAATTTCTAATAATTTATTCACTTCCATGTCATCCAAGATACTTTATTTCCTCTTATTTTTCGCTTTCACTTTTGTCTATGACAACACCCCATTTCCCCATCTACCCTCCCAATCAAACCCATGACACACCCCCTCTAACCACCCCTTGCGCTCTACACTTCCATCCGCTACACTAGCATATCTGCATCTGTAATGGATAGCATACTTCGTAACTAAACGATATTTCTTAGATGAAAGAAGGTCATTTTTGTGACATGGGAGATATGATTTTTAAAAGTTAAATTGCTGTCTAATATAACACTCAGACCTTTCACAGTAGAGCTACTGCTAATTTTGTAAGATAAGATTTAGGCCCAAAAAGTAATACTTCTGTTTAGTCTGAGTTAAAGAGAAGAAAAGTAATGGTCATCCAGTCTTTAAAATATTTAATACACTCAGTTAACTTAGGCAGTTCAGGCGTCTCGTCAGGTTCTGTTGGAATATATTATTTAGTATCATCTGCATAGCAGTGACAGCTGATCCCATGTCTTCTAATAATGTTTCCCAGGGGTAGCATGTATATTGTAAACAGCTTATGCCTAGTTCAGACTGCGTGATTTTAGCCCAGATTTTGGCTCACTGACAGGTTTTGAGAAATCGCCGACAAATGCCTGAAATCACAGGCAAATCGCTGCTCGTGCACGTGAGTGACAATCACACAGTATGAACGATCAAAGACACGATCTGAGAGAATCGCCGATGAGTCGCCGATGCTTGTGAGATATTTGGTGTGCTAAATATCTGGAGCTGTCGGCGATTCAAATCATGCCGTGTGAATTGAGTTTTGACTGAAAATAACATCAGCGATCGCCTATAGCCAATGAGAGAGCAGCTTTCACTTGTGTGTGCGTGTGTGTATACCTGCTGCAGGCCAGCGGGAGGCTGGGGGAGAAGGTAAAAGCACTCTTTTTCGGTTTATTTGGACCCACGAAATGGAGGGAAAACTAGTGGAGGTTTGACAGGACTCAGGACCAACCGTGTCTGTTTGACGTTTCACACAGAAAGAAATTAGTTTATTATCAACGTTGAGGAGAAATGGCTAATTCTTTAAACCCAGGTGAGCAAACATGTACATGTTCTACCCCATTAAAGGCTTCTTTCTCATTATGTAGTTAATAACAAAAGACATACTACGTGTTTTTGGCTGTGAGACGTAGTTTGGACGAAGTTGTCGGCGATTCTCCCTATAGTAAAGTCATGCAATGTGAATGTCCATGTTGCCGAACCATCTTGCAGTGTGAACAAAGCAGCGACGAAACGCCAGCCCAGATAGTCATGCAGTGTGAAAACATCAGTGACATGACTAGTTGGAAAATCATGCAGTCTGAACTCGGCATAAGGGCCTAAAACTGATCCGTGAGGCACTCCACATTTTACTGCCCTGACCTTTGAAAGCGGTCCATTTATATTCACAAACTGGTAACGGTCAGTTAGGTATTAATCAAACCATTGTAGAACCGATCCCTGGACACCTGTAAAATTTAAGCGATCTATGAGGATATTGTGGTCGATGGTGTCAAATGCAGCACTGAGATCAAGTAAAACTAGTAATGAGATGCAGCCTCAGTGAGCAGTTAAGAGTAAATCTTTGGTAATTTTCTCTAACTTGGTTTCTGTACTGTGATAATGTGATAATAACAGTGAACGATTCCAAATCTATAGCCATGACTCCTGAAGTCTTCTGATGTCCTGATGTATTGTGAGTACAAAAAATTGAACATTGCATACACTATTATTAGCTTTATTCCACAGCCTGTTCAAACTGTTCTTGGGTACACTTAAAGAGCATAGTGCTTGCAAGCTTCCAGTCGCTTGATGACGCATGTGTGAGTAAGCACTCAGGAGCGAGTTCATTTTTCAGAATAGCCATGCTTGTGAGCACAATTTATTGCAGTTGCTGAATCCTAGACAATCACAAGTAAAAAACTATTTTGGCAGAAACTTGTGTCCTTACTACATGTGCAATGTGTGCTCACATAGAGAACAACACTGGAACTGTTTGCCCAGGCTGTAAATTAAAGCTAATAATATCGTAAATAATGTTCAGATTCATGCACAGACCAATCGATTCACTTCATAAGACCTGAGTGTATCATCGGGAGCCAAAGGGATTGATTTGAACATGACTGGATGTGTTTACTTTTAATATGGGTGACTATTGAAGCACCATGGAGCACAGATTCAGCTAAAAATATTATTTAATGGTCTACTGAAGACAAAAAAAAAGGTCTGAGAGTAGAAAGTGAAGACCTGATAGTAAGTAAATTAACAAGAAATGTGTTCTTTGTTGTTTTTTATTGATTCAAGTACAATTTCAAAGCAGATTTTTGGTTGTTATTATTTTACTGAAGTATATTTTCTGCCAGATATTTTAATTAAGTAACATAAGTACCATGTTAATCACATAAGTATCATGAGATTTTTTTACACCATTGCTTGGCATCACTTTATTCTTGAACAATGCACCAAATAATTTCTTTCTGTAAGAATGCCAGAATAGTGCATACATCACATCATTTAGCACAATCTTCAGCAAATGTTCAAGCATGAACTGACTCCAGGACAACTGCTTTTTTTGGAATATGAAGTACACCAGTTTCAGCGAAGATATGTGCCAACAGGACACAAGAAACTGAATTTTTAATAATTTAAAATATAAAATACCATGTGCCAGTTTCCTTTGAAGTGCATCAAAATTTAAATAGGAAATGACATCACAGCTGTGGGCAATGGCTTGTGAAGAATACCGTTGCTTGTACTCTCAGAGAACAAGGCTGACACGTCTACTTCTGATTGAGTTCATGAAGGTGGATTCAGCTGCCAAAACAGTGTAGAGAGTACATGATCCATTTATTCACAGCGTCTGCTCAGTAAGACGAAAGGATTTGCATTTTGTCAATGTGACTTTTTTTCTGATCTCTTTTCCATAACTAGTCAATAACTATATTTCACTGCTGCATTAATCTTGTTTGGTGACACTCAAGAATACACCAGTGAATTGCAGTGGAATGAACAAAATCGATGCTTGATGGCCACATGAAGTTGCAACATTACAAAGAAATTTAATTTACTTAACAAATGCAAATTGTATTGTAGTTTTTAATTTATGCAGAGAAAAAGTATATCTAAAAAAATCAAAATTGTATAATTTCAACGCAGTTTTGTTGTTTCCTTTGAATCTGCAATAGTCATTCTGAAGTATCTGAAATCGTTCAGTGGAATAATTCAGCTTAAAAAAAATTAAATGCAGGTGTCAGACATGGAAAGTTGTACAGCAGTTTTTATTTCTGCTACCTGTATAAGCACTAGTGTTAGGGTGTGAATTAGCCTTACAGGGGCAATACATGTGAAAATTAGTTCACATTTGTTCTGGCGTGAGAAAACTTAATTTCAATTAGCAACTTTCATTATTGTAATGCATTCAGACACAATGCAACTTTGAAGTAAACAGTAAATTTCACACAACGTCCTGGAAAACAGCCCACGCTTGTCAGTGCCTCCATATTTACACAGACAAAAAACTATTTGCAAAAGATCTGATAATATTCATATATAGCTGCGTATCGATGGATTTTCTCTGCAGTGTTTGAACTTTCAGCAGTGGAAATTAAACCACACGGAACTGAACTAAACTGAACTCTGAAAACTGGACTGACACAGTTTTAAATTACTATATATATATATATATATATATATATATATATATATATATATATATATATATATATATATATATATCAGGCTCCAATGATTATGCAGTTTCATTTTATATGTAATAAAAAGGTTATTATCTAGTATTTTTTATTTATTTATTTTTTCATAAATGTCACTTCAGACAATTCTTTGTTTTTTTAAACAACTATATTTTCTTTTCTTTTGCGTCAAAACCAGTTAAATCCACCTCTGCTTTGTTTGCAAAAATCTCTAAATCCACCTATCAGGACAAGATGGTGTATTTAGTAAAAAAATAAAAAATAAAAAAAATAAATAAATAAAATAAATAAATAAAAACATTGTCAATCCTACATACTGCATCTTTCATCTCCCTAGTGACAAGTGGCAGTGGCAGACATTAAAGTTAACATTTGTATTGCATACTGAATTATTTAAAGTATTACACAATGTTATATACAAAATGAAGTTTTTTTTAAATAATATGTTAGTAAAGGGGTTGGGGGAGAAGACAACCTGCAGACACTTCTCGGTATACACTATAGTTGGGTGATGTCAGTAATCTCGCCTAGGATGACAAAGTCTTGAAATGGCCCTGATGGCAAATGCATTGGAAAACAATGTTGAATACCAGTAAAGTGACTCATTTATTGCTGATAAATCACATAACAATAACAACAAGACACATGTATACATCCAGATTGCATCTGGGGTCCGTTCTTCGTACCTCGCTTAAATGATCTAAGATGATTTGGCAGATCCTGGATCTTTTAATCTTGATAACTGATCTCTCGCTAATTTGGTTCTTCAAACGAGTTTGCGAATCAGATTAGAATGTCTGGATAAACTGATCTGAGATCGCTGAAGGACAGATCTATCGATCCTCGAAATCATGATCAGCAATGCAACGATTGGCTGACGGCACAGCAGCGTAATGACATCATCTGATTAATATTCAATTATCCATGTGAGCAAAATGACATCAAATTAGCAGTAAACGGCTTGTTAAATATGACACGCAATAACCTTCCACATTTGTTGTGAGCTGCAATTTCCACTTTCATGTGTCAAGTGTATTCATCATGTATTTCAATGCAAATCAATGTATTTAGTTCCACATTTAGAAAATATTTTCTTTATTATAGTAGCCGTTTTTTAATCGGCGTAAAGAATAACTGGTTGTTTACAAAAGTATGGTAAAGGCAGCTGCAACTTTTGTGAAGCATCAAATCACCAGCATATTAACTTTCAAGTTTATGACTGCATAAATGTATTATTACTTTAAAAAGTCACATATTGTGCATTTTTATTATACACAATTTGTACTAAAGCGATCTAAAAAGTTCATATCAATAAGTTTTCTCTTTGCACCACCAGGTGGCAGTTGTACTTTCATTTCGAGGGTGCAGATTGCATACGTTTAATTAATATGTATAACTTAATTTATTTTATTAATGACTATAACTTTATATATATAGTTTAAAAAATATGTACCATTTTCCCAAGTGTATATAACTACTACTGTAAGAAAATATCAAAATTCGGAACATACTTTCTGTATTATCTTTGCTTGAACCGAGCCGATCTAATCCTGTTTATATGATTTGAACCTGCTCCCGATCAGGTTTGACCTAGCAGAACTGTTGCTATGACAACAACTCTCGGATCAGCTTCTAAGAACGAAACGATCCTGGATCGTGTCAAATCGTCAACATCAAAATCCAGCTAATTGAGTAATCCACGTACGAAGAACGGACCCCTGGTCTTTATAAAATACACAACACAGATGTATACATAAATAATATTTATGGATTTGAATAAAAATACAAACAAATCAAACAAGCTGACAGATTCAGATTCATTAAAAGAAAAAAAGAAAATATATCTGGTGAGTTCAGACTAATAGACAAAAAAAAAAAAAAAAACAGATGATGAAAACAAGAGTTGCCCTACCTTCGCCTGTGTAAAAATGTTGAGCTAGGGGAAATAGGCGAGTAATTGGGCCGACTCAGAGGCAGGTGCACCTGAGGCTCCCCTCGGGCAACATTACCACCAAGCACGGAAAACAGTGTGGTAATTATCCTGCATAGGGCTCCTCTCCCCTGTAATGCAGCTGCTGTTATGAAATGAAGAGTGACATCTTTCTCTTTCACTCTGACATTCCTCCACTCATTAAGCTTGTGCGTGCAGGTGTGGGTCTGCCAGGAAGAAATTGAATGAGAAGACTGGATAAAAAAACAAGTATGATAATTAAACAATGACTTGATATAAAATCCTCTATTTGATCTTATTCTTCTTCTTTTGGCCAGCTCTGTAGGCTGAGCTGCGAGCCTTACCCGTGTCTCCACTGCTGATAGCTAGCTATCACGCTGAAAGACAGTAACGCACATTTAATGTGATTAAGTTTGACACAGAAAATGGAAGAAAGAATTAGACGTAATCAGGCCTCGCTGCCCTGCCTCCCGGTATGGATCTGCTGGGGGTGAAATAAGGTGGCAGGCAATTTTGTGTTTACACTGCCTGCAACGTTAATAGATTAGCCCATCACAGGATAACTCGTCCTAAACAAACACTAATACTCATGCCAAATTGATGCTCATAGCTATCAATAATCCGGCGGCTCAAGGCAATGGATGTACAAATTAACCTTAATTTAGAGATTCTGTAATAACGGGCATAGTTTTGATAACATAAGAGATTGATTAAGTAGAATCAATTCTGCTGAACATTTACAAATTTAATTTAATTTATGGTTGTTCTGCTTATATGCTAAACATCAATATTTTGAAGCTATAAATGTGCTAATAAAAAAAAAGTTAAAAAACATTTTTTTTTTTAAAGTTTATTTACTGTCAAATTCGTATTTTTGGTTAATGTGTCATTGCTGAATACAATTATATTTCACTGGAGATACCCAGTGTACTTAATGTATACAGTTAAGCAGAATTATAAGCCCTCCTGTTAAAAAAAAATAAATTATATATATATATATATATATATATATATATATATATATATATATATATATATATATATATATATATACTTTTATTGATTTCCCCATGTTCTGTTTAATGGAGAGTAGTTTTTTTTTTTCAATGCATTTAAAGTTTGACAATTTAAAGTGCAAATTAAATGTTATATTAATTAGGGTAATCAAATTAGGGTAACTAGGCAAATCATTGTATTTATGTTTTTTTTTTTTTTTTTTTTTTTTTTTTTTTCTGTATCCAGTTAAAAAAAATGCTTATGGGGACTGATAATATTGACTTTAAAATTGGTTTAAAATATTATTGGAAATAACATGAAAATGTCAAATGGTGCCTGAAACAATGAAAACATATCTCTGTGTAACGCTGCCCCTTTATCTATCAACATTTTCTTGTTTACCCTACTATGCAAATAGAGGTGACAACCAGACATCTTATTTTATGATATGCTAACTTCTTATTCATTGTGTTCTGTTGTACACTTACCAATCGACCGATGGATGTTTTTCAGGCCCAGTCAAGCATAAGCAGCTACGTTCCCTTTTTTCTTTCATGTATTATTGGCTGTTTGGTGGTGATTGATACGGAGGCATAATAAAATGCAGAAATGTTTGTACAGTCATATGGATGCATAAATAAAATGAGAAGAGAGTGAGGAATGATTGGGTAAGCTGTCTTCCCAATATCTACAACAAACATCAAACTGTAAGCTATTAATTTTCAATGAAGTTGGAGAAGCCCTAACCGTATGCAAATGCAAAGTTCGGATACAATTTGAGTTTCAGCTGCATTCAAATATTTGTTGTTAGTCCATGTGACTAGATTGGGGTGTTCTAGAAAGCAGGTCTAGAATAAGTGATAAACACAATGTAACTCTGGACAGGTATATATATATATATATATATATATATCGTGTGTGTGTGTGTGTGTGTGCATCGTTTCTTTTTTTAATTTTTAATAAAATGTTATTATAAAATGTGTTTGTTTGTGTTGCAATTCAGAACCAAAAAACTATCAACCACTATATTTAGATATTTCTCTTTTATGGCATAAATAAATTATTTATAAGTTGAACATAAGTTAACATGGACATTTTGGGCGCAGTCCTACCTTCCAGTAAAAATAGCCAGTTGTCATCCTAGCCACACATTTCTGTGGTGGAGGGGTCTATATAGATTTGCTTTGTCTTTTTTATTGTTTATTGCTTGTCTATCATATTTGCTTGTCCTCTTACTGTGTGTCTGCATTGATTTTGACAGGAGAAATTACATGACAGGACATTCCATCACATATTGTGTCTTTCCAGTGTTGTTCTCCAGTCTTTGGTCAGATTTTGTCTCTGTTAATAAGGTGTTATTCATGTGTCTAATCAGGTTCTCTAGTATCCATTGAAACAAATGTAAAGAAGATTGGTGCTGTGAACACCTTTGCACATATGCAGTAGCTGAAGCAAACTGGAAATGACTTGCTTTAAATGTAATTGGCAACAACAATTATAGGGCAGGACAGTGCAGATTCGGATTCAGTTCAGATTGTTGATTGGAAATTGGCAATGTAATTAAGAGATCAACATGCAGTTTTAGAGATTTCAGGATTCCCTTGTTAATTTAGACATGTCTTTGGTCTTGGATAATTTGGCTGCTGGTGAACTTACCTTCCTTGAAAAGGGATTTTTTGGATAAGAAGTCTCTCAAACTGTAATGTTCTCTTGGTGCCAGAGCCAGTCATAGAGATCCTAATGGAATCATTCTCCTCACCATTGGTGCCAAAGAAATATAGATTCCAGATAAATGCATCCCATGGCCTCAGCCTCACCCCCTACCTTGTTAAGAGGCCAACACAATCCATCCAGGGGTGTTGGGGGAGGTTTTACAAGGAGGCCAAGTCTGTGGTGGGCAGGATGACAAAGGGTTGCAGGCCCCAGCTTGGGTGGTCCAGAATGCGGATAAGACCAAGTCCTGGTCTTCAAAAAAGAAACCCTTGCGATGTGTTGGGGGATTTCAACCTGGATTAAGGATGTTAAGCTTCAAGTGGTGAGCTACCAAGGGCTCTCTCTGGAGTTGGAGCGGGCTCTGTAACAGCTCTCTATTGAGGGCTCAGAAACATCCTTAAAACGGAGTTCAAGAATGTAGAGCAGACTTAGCACATTTACGTTTAATGGCAAGGACAATGAGTGACAAGATGTTTTCTATTGACTTAAATAGTCTACTAGTCTGGGAAGTAACTCAGATAAGGCCTCTGCTTCAGAATCAAATGAGTTCTCTGGACTGACCTCATCAGCTGTCTGGTAGAGCAGGGCACTTAGTGCTTGGCTCTGTGGTCAAAATGGGCAGACAACGGCTGTGTTCACATCAGACGCGGCACGAGCAAATAAATAGTGATCTTAGCCTTGACATGACTTGATTGGAAGGACACAATAGATAAACAGATACTTGGTATGGATTTATTTGAATCTTCTGTGACATAAGGACTAAAAAATTAATGGTTGACCGTACAGCTTGCTTCCATCTCTTCCATTTGTGGCAAGAAAAAGCAAGACAATTCATTTCCTCTGTATTATCTTCAGCAAACTTGGTTGTTTCAGGTTGCCAGAAACACTACAGACTCAGAGACAGGAACAGTCTCCAGATGGTGTTCAGTTCATTCTGACACAATTATGGAAGGGGGACCCAAAACCAAAATTACATTAGAAGGATTGTTGTTTGGTTAGGTGGAACAGTGGTGGAAAACAGACAGTTTGACAGGGTGGTAATGGTGGATGATGCTAGTGAACCTGAATAGCATGAATGGTAGTCACGGAGGGTAGAATTTGGGAAATTGATGAGGAGGACACTGGGCCATGCAAGTAAAAGCGATCTTGTAGGGAGCACAGCAGAGCACTGAGGATGGAGGGCAGTTGACTTAGAACCAGTCTATCAGTCAGAATAGCCAGCAGAATAGCCAGCAGCCAGGGACTCAGCAAGCCAGGGAAACCAGGAGACAGGGAGGCAGGGCTGAACAGGACTATGAAGTGAAGTTTTTAAACTAATTTCGAGAGGAGCACGTGATATAATTGACAGCAGCTGGCCACCTATCTACACTCATTAGTTAGCCAATCAGATCTATCCTAACCCACTATAAGTAGCCTAGCTAGACATTACTCCCTTATCTTCGTTTTCCGAAGAAACAAACGACAGGTCCGCTCTAGCTCCTCCAAAAGTTACTCACGGACAAAACGGATCCTCCACATCTCCTACTATTCTTCAACTACAATACCACACCACCTTTAATACCATCGTCAGCAACTACAAAAAATGACAAAACAACAACAACAGCGACGGCGGCTGAGATCACAACAGCATCAGCGCAGCTACATACAAGAAAGAAAGCTCCGGGCTCCCTGAAACACCAGCCCCGTCTTAACAACAACCAGTCCAGCATGAAAGTCAGCTCGAGACCGAGGCTCCAACGAGAGGCCGTAGGCCTATCCACTCCAGCCAGATCACAATGCAATCCCCAGCTCCGCTACGTACCTTCTCCAGCATCATCATGTGTCACTCATATCCAACAACGACTGTCACTGAACTCCTCCAAACTCCTAGACGCCGGGACCATAATTCAAAGCCGCTGCATTAAACCCAAAACACTTGCGAATCCACGTCTTCACCGCCACCCCCAGGACATAACACGCTCCTGCCACACCCCCTATCCTAAACAGACATTAAACCCGCAACCTCTCCGCCTCCCCGGAGAATCAAGGAAAGGATTAAAAAGCAATATTGGATTTGGACATATTACAGCAATCATAATTCTAAACACGGATAAAACCTATCTCCCGGACAATAAAGCAACTCTTGGGAATCCCACCTCACCTCTTCCATCCTGCAGCTCCCGATTCCAGTGCACACTCCAGTCCTCCTCTTTCAGCGATCCTTACCACCTACGCACCCCGCCCCTCTACCTTGCGTATCATTGCTTTTCCCCCCTCTCATTTTTACAAGCTCGCAGCTACTGCTGATTATTTTCTATTATAAAATAGAAATTACTTGTCGACTTTTGTCAATATGTTTATGCTTTTACTGAATTACGTTTGTAACTGACCTAATTTTCTGAATTTCTCATTCCAGGTTTCGTCTACTGAAGCACAGCCGATCTCGGCGCTCCCTTCCCACAACCTCACTAGCCGTACACCAACACTACACCAGAAATCACAGAGCAATTCCCTGTTAAGCACATCCATACCAGCCCTACTGAAATGGACATTAGAACGTTTCTAAAAACGTCTAATAACGGCTCTTTCATCTCCTCATAATTCTGCCTTTTCAGCTTTAACAGCATGATTCTACCTGATGAATATGCTTAAATTATCACGTTATAAACCAAGCAATCTCTCTAATCTAGACGGCTGCAGCGCTCGGTTGCAATCAACATTACACCCGCCACCCGATTTCTGGCAATCGGAGGTCACAATTACATTTCGTAGTCCGTTTAACATTCGGATGCAAAAGCAGCCCACACATTTATGCTTAAAAACGATCCGCTGGATTTCGCCAATAACTACGATGTTTGCACGTAATTCACCTACAAGTTCCCGTTTCTCTCTCCCTAATATCCCCCAGCTAAACTAGTGACCGGTTTTCTAATATTTGCATTCTCATTGCGGAAGAACCTCCGGCTTAAGCACTTCTATAGAATTCTTAAGCATCAATTTGGAGTGATAGAATTTCAAGCATTAATAAGCTACTTGAATAAATCGACAATCAGTCCCCTTTTATATTCTGGAAGAAAAATATCACGCTAAGCATAAACTGCTCTCCATCTAGAACATCAAACACACATGCGCATTATCCCGCTGGGATGCCTTTTCGTCACTCACCTATTTCAACTCGCAGCAGCAATCTCCGGAATAGAAGAGAAATGATCTAAATCCGATCTTGGCCGTAACAAACTCTGCCTGAAGGGCGTCGCGTACCAGAGGCGCCGACGGCGCGGTGACGCGACGCACTTACGACAGAGAATAGTAGATTAATGCACACCAGACTCAAGCATTCATACTTTATCAAATAAACTAATCAATTATACAAATAGCGCTCCGCGGCGCGGCAGAATACGAAGTGTCATGAATTGTGGCTGGGCACTACGGACAGCCGCATTGACTTCCTCATTATTTATTTCCTTCCTGTGAAAGTCAATGGTTACAGGTTTTCAGCTTTCTTCAAAATGTTGTCTTTAGCGTTTAACACGGGAGTCACCAACCTCTGAAACTAAGAGCTACTTTCGGGCACCGATTAACGTGGAGGGCTACCAGTTGGATAAACACTTCTCAAATAACAAATTGCTCAATTTACTTATAATTATAATTTAAGTTTTTGGTTATTTTTAATAATGAATAATATTCATCCAGGTGTAGTCACTGATCATGTTATGATTCTCTCAAAGTTACCCCGTAATTAATATATCAACGTGCAACACTATTTTATTTATCTTTGCAAATATTTACATTTTTAAATGATTACTTCTATATTAGAGAAAGCTTACTTGTAAGTGGTGTTATGGTGAGCTATTTTAGAACAGGCCTGTGAGCAACACACGAGAGCCTCGTGAGCTATCTGGTGCCCATCGGTACCATATTTGGTGACTCCTGGTTTAACAGAAATGAAATTCATAAAGGTTCGTAACCATCAGGTAGCGCTTAAAGCATGCGACCTGCTTATGCTTCCTTCCTTAAGCGCTGGAATAGAAGCCATTCATTTATTAGCTATCCAATTTCATCCTCAGTATATCCTTTTTACACAGATGCTGCCCCCTTCGTGGGGTATATTATCGGGGCCGCCAATGCGCTTCTAACGGGCAATATAGTCAATACATTCTGAAAAAAAAAAAAAAAAAAAAAAAAAAAAAATACTGCTGTACATGTTCCTAGTTGCATAGGAAATCGCTGACTCTCTTTTGCTTTATTTTCAGAAACTGGTATCAGAAGCAGAGCCGCAGCTGACTCCATCTCTCCTTTTAAGATGATAATCCCATAACCACAGCATACACAATTTGCGTCAGCATTCATTTATACATTTTAAGTTACCCCGGAACACCTCATCAGTTTCTCACTGCTCAACACATCCACACATTCCGTTCAATAACATTTTTGGTTTCATAACACCTTAAAGTCATAGGACTATTCAGGCTTCCCACCAGATTCATAATCCAGTCACTCATTCAGAATTGGAGCCACCACCACAGCAGCACACAAGGGCTATCGTAACAACACATACAAACACTAGGAAAGTAGTCTCCCGACGCCTTCAAATCTTATATCTGACTCAGCCACAGCCATCTCAGGGAAGCTCAGAGGACCCTCACCAGCAGACGCAGTAATCCCAGCGGCCAAGGGCATGGGCCTAGTCCAGGGAGAGAATACGACCCAACCATACCAGCTTCCCGAGGGCAGAGGAACTACCCAGTCTCCCAAGGGCGCGGGCATGACCCAGCCATCTAGCTTCCTTTCTTCCTTCCAGCTGATTTGCACTCAGCCTTCTCCCCCTTTTCACTCACCTAACTCCAGTAGGAGTTCTCTCCCTGCCCAGGCCCCCTTGTCACCCCCGCCCCCCCCGGCCGCTGCCACAGAAGTTTTCACTGCCCCCCAACTTTTCTAACTTCTGTAGGACCCCGCCCCCCCCATGGCTCTGGCCCCCGCAGGGGCGTTACCCCGAGCTTCGATTCTCGCAGGAATCATCTCACTGCCCTGGCCTTAGCTTTTATATTATGTCATTCCATAATGACATATAGTATAGCACTATTTATTTTTATCTCTGTTTGATTTTATTTATATAAATTTATATCTATATGCACCCACGCATATAAATATGAATTTATATATAGTGCTGTCACCCTCACGCTCTGTTCCCGCAGGAACACCCCCAGAGCACCTATACCGCCCGTCACCCTCCAGTAAGAAGTCTTCACCTCCCCCTCATCTTTTCCGACTCCTACTGGAGCAGCTAAATAGCTCACCCAACCCCGAGCTGTGACACGAGTCATGTCACCGACCCTCCCCGGCCCTAGCTTTTATTTATGTTTATTTTTGTTTATTTCTCACACTTATCTTTTATTTTTTAAATTTATTTATATATATGTATATATATATGCACCCACGCATATAAATATATATTTATATATAGTGCTGTCACCCTCAAGCTCTAACTCCCGCGGAGTTAATCCCGAGCACCGGACCCCCGCAGGGGTCATCGCCCAACTGCCATTTCCCCCTTCAGCTGGGGCTTCACCGACCATTCCTTTTCCCGACTCCAGCTGGAGATGGCACATACAGCTCTCTCTCCCGCAGGAGAGTCAAGAGCTTCGACTCTCGCAAGAGTCAGTAAAAACGCCCCCCCAAGGCCCTAGATTACCCCATTATATATTTATATATCTATATGTTTCATATAAATATATAATTATATATAGTGCTGCCACCTCCCAGCTCAATCTCCGCAAGGAGTGTTCCTCGAGCAAATTACTCCTTTGGAGTCCCCGCCCCCCCTGCCCCTCTTCACCCCCCTCTCCAGCCGGAGTCCTTCACTCCCCTTCCCTTGTAATGACTCCAGCAGGATTCCCGCCCACCCTATGGCTCTGACCCCCGCAGGGGTCTCCCCGAGTCTCTACTCCAGCAGGAGTATTCACAGCCCAAGCCAACTCTGCTCGGGTTCCCGCAGGAACCTGTTTCACCCTTTGCTCCAAAGGAGCCCTCTTTACCTTTTCTTTTTCAAATAACTATATCCAGCAGCCGGATATAGCATTTCAAGCCTTTTGGGGAGTTTCTTCGAATACACGGCTGCTGTCCCGAGCTTCATGCATTTGGGGAGCTCTCGAGAACCACCTGATCTCGTACTCCCCTCACATGCTCTATGGACCTGGCGGGAGCCCTGGGCTCAACTATCTCCGAGCTCAGGGTTCTCTCCCGGGACAGCATGCCAAACCTGCTTACAGCTGTCAAGCAATATCTAAGTGTGAACTCTTGAAGTGAAGTTTTTAAACTAATTTCGAGAGGAGCACGTGATATAATTGACAGCAGCTGGCCACCTATCTACACTCATTAGTTAGCCAATCAGATCTATCCTAACCCACTATAAGTAGCCTAGCTAGACATTACTCCCTTATCTTCGTTTTCCGAAGAAACCCCCCATCCACCCCTTTCTCCTCCTTTTCTCCTTTACAAAAAGGGGAGCTCTCGAGAACCACCTGATCTCGTACTCCCCTCACATGCTCTATGGACCTGGCGGGAGCCCTGGGCTCAACTATCTCCGAGCTCAGGGTTCTCTCCCGGGACAGCATGCCAAACCTGCTTACAGCTGTCAAGCAATATCTAAGTGTGAACTCTTGAAATGAAGACGAGACACTAGACAAACACAAGAAAGACTTGGGCATACTTGGGCAAACTCAAGCCAAAACAAATAGTGAACTCAATTAAACAAAAAAGACATACTATTTAAATGTAAAAAGTAACACTAAAACACTAAATAAAATAGTAAAGAAATAGAAAATAACTAAATGTTAAAAATAAAACAGACCTTGAAAACAATTATGAAAGAATTGTAAAGGCAAACTAAGATGGGATAAAAAAAGGAATGTTAGCTTATAACACTCTGGTCAAGACATTTAGGGACAAACACAAAGTATAGAGTCACAAACATTGACCTAATAAAACATGTGGGGAGAGAGCACAATATAAAGAGTGTAGAGCACATGAGGGCTAGATAAGGATTAAACAAGAGGCATGGTCAAGTGAGACAAGCAGGTAGGAACAAGGGAGCATATGGCAGAAGCAAACAAAGACAGCCATGTGATCAAAAAAATAAATAAAAAATGTAAGGGTCCATCTATTAGTCCAATGATGGAAATAAAAGTAAGGATGAAGGGTAAATGCGTTTCAGCCTTTTTATCACACAAGATCTTTATTTACTTATTAGAATTTATTTTAATTTGTTTCCAGCTACGAATTTATTGTGATTTCAATTTTAAGTGATCATTAAATTTCATATGTGTTCCTAATGAAGAACGGATGACACTCATAAATGAGGAATTAATTTAGATTTTTGACTGTATTTTAAATGTTTCATCTTTTCATTTAATGGTTCATCGTTCACCCAAAGTGCAGTCAGTATGCTGGCCAGTTACATCTGCTCACGGACACATTCTCACCAGTTCAGGTTCTTAGATAGAGGATATAACTTTAAACTAATTTTGCCACTAGGTTATATCATATTAAGTCAGTGATTATCAGGAATCCATTGAGCTGAACGTATGAGCAATCCTGGCTTACCATCGGCTTAAACAATCTACTAGATTTAAATGATTTCAGTAGAACATGGTTATATTTATCAAATGTAACATTGCATTTGTCAGGTAATTTGTCAGGATCCAGGTGGCTACAGGATCCCAATTACATTTTTGCACCTTTCCTTTAATAATCAACTCAGAAACAAAACCCATAAATTCAAGACAATACAAGCTTAACAAAGACCCTTGTCAGGTGATGAGTTGATGTATAAACCATTTTCTATGAAGTGGAGCATCTGGCAAAGATCTTACCAAAGTCAAAACCCAAATCAATAGATATATAGGTAATCTCAGCAAGAAGGTCACTGGTTCAAGCCTTGGCAGTTGGCATTTCTGTGTGGAGTTTGCATGTTCTCCTCGTGTTTGTATGGGTTTCCCCGGTTGCTTTAATTTACCCCACAAGTTTAAAGACATGCAGTATAGATGTATTGGGTCAACTAAATTGTCTGTAGTGTATGTGTGTAAATGGGAGGATATGGGTGTTTCCCAGTGATTGGTTGCAGCTGGAAGGGCATCCACTGCATAAAACAAATGTTGGATAAGTTGGTGGTTCATTCCGCTGTGGCAACCCTAGATTAATAAAGGGACTAAGCTGAAAAGAAAATGAATGAATAATTGATATTGTTATTAATTACTATGTTATTAATTGTATTAATTAAATAGTTTTTTTTTTTTGTATGCAACTACTGATATTAAAGATTGTTTTCTTTAATATCAGACAGAGAGCAACAGGTGACAATTAGCCCTTAGGGCTTAAGCTGCGGTCACACTGAACTTTTCTTCCCATAGACTTCCATTTATACGCAAACGAATGTGTCAGACTGGAAACGCAAGCTCGTGCGACAAGTTTCGCATTTCGCTGCATTGGAAAATTCAAGCTTAGTGAACGACCTGCAGAATAGCATTACATGATTGCATGAGACCAATCAAAGATCAGAACATGACCTCTCTGGACAGAATTTTTAATCATGGACCAATCATTTGCTTTGTTTAATGTCTAATCATCTTTTTTAATCCCACCCCTTTTCACAGCGCCATATAACAGAATTTCACGTGCACAAGCTCTAGTGTGACCTTAGCATAACGCTTATTTACAGTTCTTACTGATTAATATTGAGCACAGTACCTTCTGTTAAAAAAATAATAATAATAATAAAAAATAATAAATAAACAAACAAGTAATACTCATCCATTTGAAGTACTTAATTACTGGATTAAAACAGATAAACTGGCAGATAAAACAAAAGGGTTTGCAGACATGCAAACATGCATTTTCATTGTCATAGATACAACCCAAGCTCATTCTGGAAACGTAGCCCTCGCCTTCAAGTGGAGGGCTTTCCTGATGCAATCAGTTTGTCCGCTTTGCTCACAGCGTTGCGTCGGCGGAGCAGAGGCCCCGGAGGAGGAGCCGGAGCCGACCGCGGTGGACGACGACCGGGATCGAGTCCGGGGAACAGCAGGTTCCGGAAATCAGGTAAGACGAAAAACGGAATCCGAAAAATAAGGGCGAGAACGCGGCAGGATCCGAAAACGTGGTCGAAATCGAAGACGAGGGCTTTTGCTTTTTTTTTGCGCGGGCGCGAATGCCGCAAGCTCCCGAGAGGCGTCCGAGACGCGAAAAAGCGCGCACAGCGGCCTCTCGCGGATCCTTGAAAACAAAAAACGCTCGAATACGTACCTCCCGGGACGTAAATCGCGGTCCGCAGAAACGTCCGTGGGGCTACGTTTCCACAATGAGCCCGGGTTGCATGGATAGGTGTGGCTTCTGGGACCCTTGGTGAGGTGTGGGTTCTAAACTCCGTATTACAATCCGTTCAAAGCAAAAGTGGAGGGAGATGTCGCATTTTCAAAAATCTAACTCTAACCATAAATTATGAGGTTACAGCACATAGCAAAAAGCTCTGCTAGCAGACATCAAAATAACTATAGCAGACTGCAAATTAGCATGTGCATTCTGTCAATGTATAAGGAAATAACTGTCTGTATTGGCAGGTATCAATGTCAAGAATAATATTTCAATAAGCAACAAAGCTGAATGCAAATCATCAACAAAGCAATTATTATTATTATTTTTTTTTAATAAAGATTACTCTGATGGTTTCTTCAATTGAAGCGACTCAGGTTGTTATAAACAAATTTGAATAATACTAAAATATTTGGCAATATGTACAATTAGAACAGCTTTTCTGTCTTTATCATTTTTAGTTCGATAAACTGAACATTCAGTCAGAGTGATTTCTTTAACCAACGGACCTGATTCTTATGCATAATAGTCATGTGTGTGATTAACAAATCCATCTTCTTTTCAACAAGTTTAAGACATATTTATGATCTGCTGTTTTGTAAGACTGAATGTAATCTTGGTCATGACCATGCCAATTTAAAATCCTATCAAACTTATTTGTTATAGTCAGGTGGCCTTGACTTGTGTGTATGAGATCGGGAAATAGAAGATTCAATCTGGAGCATTTCACATTGCTAGATAAATGGTGAACACTGAAACCAGCTTTCACCAGTCCTAGTCAAAACCTTTATTTTTATGTATGTATGTATGTATGTATGTATGTATGTATGTATGTATGTATGTATGTATGAATGTATGTATGCATATTTGTATGTATGTATGTATTTATTTTGGTCAGATTTTCAGGAGTGAAAATTTTGCCTTATAATCGTTGGCCTAAAACTCCTGCAGTGTGACCATTGCTTACAGCAGCTCCAAACAGTGTCAATATTTACCACAAGTCAACTGAAGTCACTTGAGAGAAAAAGCTAAAAGCTCTATATAATCAATGTTTATTTTAAACTAATTATTATTTTCAGTCATTAATTTTAATTATAGCCATCCACACTGTTGTCAGTAGCCTAAACTGTTCCCTTAAACTTTAATATCATGTAATTTAAAGCAGCTACGCTTATATAACAATAACGGCTGCATCTGAATATTATGAGTCATCCATTACAGAGTTATCTATTGTACCCGATGTCCTTTTGCAGAAGTCTGCATCTGACCGTGCCCTGCGTGTCTCTCGATCCCTTCTGCTGTTCTCTTCCTAACCTCTGAACGGCTCTAACAATCCACAGGAGGACTGATGTCAGGTTGCAACAATGGCATGTTCGCTCGATAGCCCTGCAGGCAAATTGCTTTTTAATGTTTTTGCACAATGGCCCGAAAGAAAGCCGATTGTTTTGCTTTAAATCTGCAGCAGGCCATTGAAGTTGATGTGATACATGTTCCACAGCAGAGCACAGGTGTCAGACAGAGACTGCGTGTGCATCAGCTGGTTTTGATGGATACCGGGAATTTGCTGGTGAATAGGCCCAATGAAACAGGTCACAGGCTGCTTGTAAGCTCCTCCGAGGTTGTGGCTCTTGCTATTTGACACAAGGCCACCAGATCCATCTATCAAAACACTGAGCAATTTAGATGAAAAGAAAGCAAAGTACAGCGAGAGACTCAACAGGTGTTCGGATGAACTGTATGAGCTGGAGTTTAAGCATGGGGTTTAAATGGATCATACCTTTTTTGTATCTACTCAGCCAGTCTCTGGGTCTGGTGATAGTACTTTTATCTTAGATCATTCATTCATTCATTCATTCAATCTCTTTTCGGATAAGGCTCTTTATTCATCAGGGGTCACCACAGCAGAATGAACCACCAACTTAGCCAGCATGTTTTGCAAAGCCGATGCCTTTCCAGCTGCAACCCGACACAAAAAAAACATCCACACACTCGTTTACACACACACTATGGCCAATTTAACTTATTCTTTTTTAACTATACACATGTCATTTGGACTGTGGGGGACACCAGAGCACCCGGAGGAAACCCACGCAAACATAGGAAGAACAAGCAAACTCTACAAAATGCCAAATGACTCAGCTGGGGCTCCTACCAGGGAACTTCTTGCTATAAGGCGATCATGCTACCGACAGTGCCACTGTGACAGCCTTAGCATAGATCATTAAATCATATTAGACCATAAGCATCTTCCTTAAAAATGAACAAAAAGGTTAGGATCATTTAGCTATTTAAAGCTTGGCACTTCTGTATCTATAATGTGTACTATGACCAACAGAAAATGAAAGCTTTCTAATATCTAGATTAGGTACAATACTCTCATTCTCGCATAATAAAATAGGTTCTTTTCTGCTTTAACATGGCTGGAGTAGGTCCAATAATATTAGTGCCGGTCATGTAGGAGATTACCTAGCTAGGGAACTGTAAACTACGCATTACAGTGACATCCATTTTATGTTTTTAATACAGATCCAGACTGCATCCAGATCACATCTCAGGTTGCTTAATAAATTACATTTCAAATCAGACATACACACACAGATCATACCTTAGAATTAGTAGCCAGGTCCTTATGGTAATGCCAGTCTAAACTGCCACTGACGTGCTGGAAGCCCCATCTCCGAAACCATCCAAACACATTTTCAAATAGGCACTATCCAAAATAATTACTATATTTGCAATCTAAACAGCTACATTGTTGTCTAAGTCTCAAAAGTACAGAAGTGTGCTGAGTTCTTCCCTTGGCACTTGCTGCAGGCATAGTGATAAACACAGGTGAAGAGGCTGGAAGAGTTCTGATATTACTAGAATATTGCAAAGTAGTAATGTGAAGCCTCCTTTCCAATGCGCATGACAAATGACAAGCGACAGACCGGAAGTCATTCATTTAGTCTGGGAGCTGCGTGGTGTTCCGATCATCTGCGTATGTGGAATATTTGGATCCAAATTGAGCTGTGGATGCGTTGAAATATTTAAACTCCTGCGACTAGATCACATGCGACCGGATGTGATGTATTTCAGTGTTGTCTAAGCAGGTCCGTGTGCGCGAGATGAGAAATAGTATTATTATTATTTTTTTTGGTTATTTTTTTGAATCAGAAAAAAAAAAAGTCTATATTTAAAAAAAATAATAATAATAAATAAATAAAAACATTACTATTCATAAATGTATGTAATAAAGTAATAAAAATATATATATTTTTATATTGTCTTTAATATTTTTCTAGTATTTAATCATTCATTCAATCATCGTAAACACACAGAGAATATTGGCTCTTGCTTTTGCACTCTTTTATTTCAGACACTGCGAGAACAGCTCTCCCATGGTGCATGTCAGAACTAAAAAAATTCTGTGGTACTACCACAAGGTTGCATATTCTGACAGTCGTGTCCAAATGTCAATGTTAGTGGAAAGGCGGCATGACATAGTGCACTGAGTCTTTGAAGCATGTATCAAAAAAAGATACATCTCGCAGTAAAGCAGGGAGCTTGATTCATTTTGCAATAATTACGTGATTAGTGACGTGCGATGCTTCATTTTCACCCATACCCATGACCGCTTCAAATTTTGATTCAAAGGTTTAAACTCCCACGTGCAATAGTAAAGTGTATAGTAAGAGATGATGTGTCGATTACATACAATTCAACTGTTTCAAAGCACTGCACCGGTCCCAAACACCAGTAATTCAACTAAAATACATTAGCAATTTTTACTAAAAAGCTTTTTGAACTACAACGTGTATTAGTGTATTATTTACAACTATTTTTGAAAAGCGCCACTTCATATTGTATATAGCGTGTAACGGAGGCCATATGGCAAGTACAGCACAAAAAGCCACCTTCTAAGTACGAATGTGTGGGTGTAGGACAGACTAGAATTTAATAAACGTAAATATTTTTGAATACCTTGGATTTTACTACAGTCATAAGGTAACATACTTTGTGTAAAGTACTACATTAATCATAAAATTTGTTTATATTACTATTGTAGTTCATTCATTTTCTTGTCGGCTTTGTCTCTTTATTAATCCGGGATCGCCACAGCGGAATGAACCGCCAACTTATCCAGAAAGTTTTTTTTTTTTTTTTTTTTTCAACCCATCTCTGGGAAACATCCACACACACACACTCATACACTACAGACAATTTAGCCTACCCAATTCACCTGTACCACATGTCTTTGGTCTGTAGGGGAAACCCACGCACCCGGAGGAAACCCACGCAAAGTAAGGGAGAACATGCAAACTCTACACAGAAACGCCAACTGAGCCAAGTTTCAAATCAGCGACCCAGCGACCTGCTTGCTGTTAGGCGACAGCACTACCTACTGCGCCACTGCCTCGCCCCTTACTATTGTTGTATGACTACATATATGAGTTGCTCAGTTGTGAACATTTGACATTTTTGCAGCACAGTGCTTTCCCACACTTTACCCAGCAGAGGTTTTCATCGAGCTCTGATTTGGAAAGTTTAGAGTAACAAACCTTTTTTTTTTTTTTTTTATAGGATTATTGTATAGTATAATTTTTATAGTAATTATAATATAGAGTCGAACTGTTAACTGGTTCAGAAAGCTTCATTTCACCATCACTACTGCACAGCTATCATCAAATCAGATTTGAGAACCAAAGAGAACTGTTGTGTAGATAGATATTGCAAGCATTTTCTGAGATACATGATTACATATCTTCTAATATACCAAGTGTGTCAAACTCAAGAGTTTAGTTCCAACCCTGCTTCACACTTGTAGGTTTCAATCAAGCCTGGAATCAGGGTGAAATCTAAACTGTGCAGAGCTGTGGTCCTCTAGCAACTGAGTTTGACACTAGCGTCTCATGCTAATTTAAAATTTTACCAAAGGTCATGAACATCATGAGTCCAAAAGTTTATACATTTAAAGTAATATACTGAAAAAAAAAAAAAAAAAAAATTTATATATATATATATATATATATATATATATATATATATATATATATATATATATATATATATATATATATATATATATATATATATCACTTCAATGTAAGTGCTAACGTAGCAGCATGTACTTAACTGAGAGCACATTAAGTAATAGACTAAAATAAAATTGGACATCAGGCATAACTTCGCTGTTTAACAACTAACAATCTACTTACTGTTTTTTTCTTAATGTTCACCAAACATTTCTTCACAATAAGAATATTCTGTATGATCTCTGCATGAACGGTGACACAGTGGGTAGCACAATCTCCTCACAGCAAGAATGTCGCTAGTTTGAGCCTGGGTCATTTGGCATTTCTGTGTGAAGTTTGCATGTTCTCCCTGTGTTTGTGTGGGTTTCCTCTGGGTGCTCCGGTTTCCCCCACAAGTCCAAAGACACGCAGTACAGGTGAATTGGGTAAGTTAAATTGGCCGTAGTGTGCGAGTGTGTGAGTGAAAGAGTGTATAGGTGTTTTCCAGTGTTGGAACGGCATCCGCTGCATAAGACATATGCTGGTTACGTTGGCGGTTCATTCCACTGTGGCAACCCCTGATTAATAAAGAGACTAAGCCGAAAAAGAAAACTAATAAATTAATATCTGCATAAAAATAAATGCAGCAGTTCTTCACATTAAAAAAAAATAAATAAATAAAATACATAAACTGAAATATACTGGGCACTAGCTTCACTAATTAGGTAGTCACATACTTTATTTACCTGCATAATCTCCATGTTTTAGGCCTTGATTGGCTTTTACAAATAAGGATGAAAGGTTAGTGACAAAACTGGGAATACCATGCAATAAATGACACAGAAATGCCAACTGACCCAGTCGAGCAGGCCCGGCCCTAACCAATTTGGCGCCCTTGGCAAGATTTCAGGTGGAGCCCCGTCACATCGCAGTAAATTACACTGCTGGTGTATAGTCATAAGAAACTAAATAGCTTTTTGATTGACTACTACAAGCTGGGAAAACGTCAGATAAATATGCCAATGCAATTAATGTTATTGCTGAATAGATCTAATATTTACACATTTGCTTGAGGAAGGAAAGATAGAGATAGTTACATTACTATTACTATTTTCCATAACATCTTTGCCCTTCCATAACATTAGCTGACATTAAAACTAACAGATAGCACTATAGCTATTTATTGATTAGCAATGTTATGCCATATCTGTCGACGTTGGGATGTAAAATAAATATGGGACAACAAATAGCTTCAAATTATAGAATACATGGCAAACATTAGAAAATATTGACAATAAAATAAAAAGGTTTAGCCTATTAAAATCAATGGCCTATATAGAAATTAAATAAAGCTATAAAATATATTTAACTTTTAATTGTATTTGCATATTGATTAAAGTTACTAGTTATTTAGTGAAGAGCAGCAAATGAATCTCTCATTGTGTTTTGTTTGATAACAGAGGTGTTCATGTAAGAATGCACAGATCTATATGAATGAATTAATGAACCATTCGAGTACTTTAGTAACTGTTTGTGCTCATATAAGAGAAAATTAGTTGTGTTTAAAATAAAAAACTCAGGACGAAGAAAAAAAAATGAAAAAAAAAAGCACTTTTTTCCGACGATCCCTTACTGAAAGCTCCACTCCACGCGAGCTCTCCCGGCTAAATGCATAACCCCGGCTAAACGGAGCAGTGCTCGTAATGTCGAGCGAAGAAAAAAGAAAAAGACAGCTGTGAAACATAACCAGCTTTGTCTTTTTGTAGGAAACACACTTTAGATCTTTTTAAGCTAAGAGGTTTTTGAGTAATTGCCATCTATCACTGAATGTGTCAGAAATATCAAAAAAAAAAAAAAAAAACTTAATCGCGCTCAATTCTGGCGCCCCCTGGATGTACAGCGCCCTTAGCATTTGCCTATACTGTCTATGCCACGGGCCGGCCCTGCAGTCGAGGCTCTAACCAGCGACCTTCTTGCTGTGAGGCGACAGCACTGCCTACTGCATTGCTAGTGCAATGGTAGGCAAATCATTGATATAAGATTTAGAGTTTTTAGTTGATTTAGTTTCTAGGTATTTTGTAAAGTTTTGACAAAAATAAAACTAAATAATTATACAACTAATTTCTTGTACTTTGTTATACGTTTTTAAAACACTCAAAGTTTTTTTTTTTTTTTTTTTTAGCTGCGGTCACACTAGAGCTTTAGCATGCACAATTCTGTTGGACTGAGCTGTGAAAGGGGGTGGGATTAAACAAGATGAATAGATATTTTAAAAAAAGTGAGCGATTGCTCCGTATTTAAAAGTTCTGTCTAGGGAGGTTATGTTTTGATCTTCGATTGGTCTCACACAGTCAAGTGATGCGATTTCCTAGGTCAGAGTACACACCAAGCTTGAACTTTGCAATGCAGCAAACTGAAATTTGATTCAAAAACTTGCATTTCTAGTCTGATGCATTAACATGCGTATGACTGGAAGTCTATGGGGAGAAAAGTGCCGTGTGACCACAGCTTAAGCCTGAAATGATGGTTTTATTAAAAATAGGAACCACAAGCAGATAATTAATCAGTTTGGCATGGATGCAAATTGTTTAGCTAATTATCTTAACTGGAACATCATGCGTCCTTATTTATAAGTCAAATTGAATAAAATGCCTGCTAAATGAATAAATGTAAATGTAAAGCATGTGTCTGAATACATGATGAAGATAACAGTGGACAATACTCATCTGTGTTTGCAGTATGTGCACTGCAATGTACTAATTAAATGATTATATAACAGTGCTTCTGTGAAACTTAACAAAACCAATCGCATTCTCTGTCCTTTTTTGCAAATCCCTAATGGGAGGTATGTGTTGCTGCATGTCTTACCGGATTTTAATGTTTTGATTTGTCATTTTGTAAATCGTTATAACCCTCTGTTTTTTAGCTACACTATGCACTTTTTATGTAGATAAATATACAAATATTAAATGAACTGGACCAGATCTAGAACAAAGTATGAAATAAACCAGCCTAGATCTGGCATATTGTACTGGACCAGACTCAGAGCAATCTATACAAAATGATCTATGAAATGTATAGACCCAGATCTAGCACAATACTGGGCCAGATCTGGAACAACTTATAAAAATAAATTGGCCCAGATTCTACATAGTTCTGAACAAGATCCAGAGCAGAAATGAATTAGATCTAGTCCACATTTGGGCCAATTTAACAGATAAATTCACATCTAGTTCGGAGCAGACGCAGTTTAAAACCCCTAAACCTAACCCTAATACTAAATAGTAAAAAAATACGTTAATGACTATGGCAAACATATCATTAAGATTTGCTTGTGTCTTTCTTATCAAGTTTATCATTGTTAACATGACATGTCATTATGTAATATTAAGATCATTATAAAACACATTTATATAACATTTCAGGATTTCATGTTATTTGATAAACATATTAAAGAGCCCCTGTTATGCATTATAAAAGGTCATTTTTTGGTTTTGGGGGTCTCCAACAACAGTCTGATATGCATGCAAGGTCAAAAAACACTTTGTCTTATAATATGCATTTATTTTTACTTAATTAACCCAATGACACCCATATTATTTGTCCAGCAATTAATTTGTTCCCAAACACCTCCTTAGCACGATGCTAATCTGGTCCGATGACCCAGTCTGTTGTGATTGGTCCACTGCGTTCAGCGTGAGACAGAGAGAAATTCCCACCATGGCTCATCAATAATATTGAAGTAGTCAGAGTGTAAGTGAGCCCAATACAGGAGTATGTGTGAGCCCAATGCAGGAATGCATTAAAGCAATGCAGTTTAACACAAGCACATTGCTCTTTTCGGAAACATGACACACATTTAGTTATTAATCCAGTAATTAATCCACACAGTGGCAAAAGCTGAACTATTTTGAAACTTGACCACTGCACATATTCCTACAAAGCAAATAGCAGTGGATCGCGAGCTAGCAAACGCATTTGAATCCGTAAACAAAGTGGCATGCGTCACATTTTCTACGTAGTTTTAGACACATTATGAGGATAGAAAGAGTTCACCAGATACAGTTACAAGTAACAAAACACAATTAAATACATAATTTAAAAAAAATAACATAAATTCAAGCTAGAGAAAACAAAGAGGCAACCATTTTAATCGTACCTTACTTACACTTTAATGAAAGAAGAAACTGATCCATGAACGGTGTACTGTAAAGTTCCTGTCAAGCTCTGACAAAGTCCCATATATCAATAATCATGTCTGGTTCTTTCTTTAACAAACGACTGACAAATCCCCCATTGTAAGTGTGTAGATTGCTGAAGCACTCATCAGAAATATGACAGGAACAAAGCACAAGGCTGGGGCTTTAACACTGAGGTTTCTTTGCCAAATGTCCAATATATACTGCAACCACTGACTCATTACAGCCTTTTTTCACAACATCTTTCGGTAGGAAAAATAACACTAAATTTTCCTCACATTTCAGAGCACAGCAACGTGATTCAATCAGGATCTGCTACAGTGTTTGTCTTCTTTTTTTTTCTACAGTGTTTGTGGACAGGGCCGGTGATTTCAATTTCCCTGGGTCTGACTGCACAACAAATGGGTGTGGCTTGAGTTCCGTATCGACGTCATGCCAACACAGCTAAAAATTTGTTACCCCAACGATTCATTTGGACCACTCTGAGTCAACTCTTTTATAGATGAATCAATAGTTTTAAACATGGCACACTTTCAGATTTAAACCTTAACTGGATAAAGTCCTTAGCTGTATTTACCTTATTATTAAATGTATTATACAAACATATATTGGTTAAATAATACATATTATATTCAGCTAATATTTCAATTTATTGATTGATTGATTGATTGATTGGTTGATTGATTAAAGATGTCTAGATGTTTTCTGGTGACCATCTGCAGTACCATCAAAACCTCTCTGTGCTCTCTAAGTCAAAAAGGCATTTATCTAAGAATAATTTACTTAGAAGTTATATAGACAATCATATTTCAATTAACATTACATTACGATAATAAGAGCAGCTCTCTGTTTTCCTGGGCTAAGCGTCAGATGATTTCACTTGCAAGGCAGAATGACAAGTAGAAATGAGATCGCTGGGAATGTGCCTTGAGGGTCTCATTTGCCCATCATGCAGTTTCTTCTCTATGCGTGTAGCACAGCTGCCTCCTCTGAGCTCACCCTGTGAGTTCTTTTAACTTGCCAGAGGAGGATCCATTTGGAATCATATTAATTAAACCATAAACTAATTGTATGTTACTTTACTGTCAACCGATTTGATATCACATATTTATTGTTTTTTTTTTGTAAAAAAAAGGATTATTCTGTTGTTTGCTGTAAGATTCCAGCTGTCACTGGATTTAAGTAAGCATGTATTTAATTAGCAAAACAGTTCAGTGGAGCATGCATCAATATTTATTTATTTCATGAAAACACAACAGTGCTCGCTCAGTACTCTAAACACTCAGAATGTGTCTAATGATTTACGGGAATACAGTGAGTTCACAGAGCGAGAGGGGAATAATTACTTGCTGACTGTGTTGAAATGTTTTTTTGTTGATGCTCCAGATTGGAACATTATTGGTTTTCCCAGTTATACTCATGGAGGGAAAAGTAAATAAATAAATAAAACACAGAATGAGTGCAATTTCATTAAATTCTGTGTAAGTGGGTTTTCAAGATTATTTTTACAAGGATGTTTTTATTATATCTGTAATTAAAGTATATAAAGTGACATTTATTTTAGATAAATGTGCCCAGTAAGCTATTGAAAGTTGTAAATGCCATAAACCTTTTATTACATGCTACATAAAAAATATTTATGACATAATATATAGAAATATTGTGAGGAATGAATGAATAAATGAATGAATGAATGCAAGAATGAATAAATGTGCTTCTTTTGAATCATATGTATAGCTCATCAAATTCTGGCATGTTTTGACTGACACAAGTTTTATGCAGCCCTTCCAGCCACAGCCCAGCACTGAGAGTACTAATTCTCAGTTACCCACTTTGCTGGAAACACCCTCAGACTCTCCCAGTCTCACACACACATTTATACACAATGACCAGTTTTGTTTATCAAATTCAAATACTGCATGTTTTTGTACTGTAGAGGAAACCAGAGTAATCAGAAAAAACCTACAAGGAGAACATGCAAACTCAACAGAGAAAGGCCTCCTCATCCAGCTGCACTGTAAAAAAATTATATGATCAATTAGTCCTGATAGCTTATGTTTTTAGGTCATTGTAAATTATTATACTAATTTAATCACATTCTAACGTAATTGTATGCTACGCAAGCTGTTTTAAGTCAGTTTAACATACTATATGTCTGATTCTTGAATCTGATTATCTGATATGCCATGCGAGTGCCTCTTTACCCTTGTGTATTACTTCTGCTTCTTGTTACAGCCTTGTTCCAAAATGGATTAAATTAATTTATTTCCTTATTTCTACACACAATACCACATAATGACAATGTAAAAAAAAAAAGAGTTTTTGAAATTGTTGCAAACTTCATTAAAAAAAAAAAAAAAAAAAAAAATATATATATATATATATATATATATATATATATATATATATATATATATATATATTATATATATATATATATATATATATATATAAACACACACACACACATGCATAAGTATTCACAGCCTTTGCTCAATACTTTGTTGATGCACCTTTCAAGCGATGATATACAGGCATTTTCAGATCTCTCCAGAAATGGTCAATTGGTTTTAGGTCTGGGCTCTGATTGGGCCACTCAAGGACATTCATTGAGCTGTTGTGAAGAGATTGATATTTTGGTGGTGTGCTTTGGGTCCTGCTGGAGGACGAACTATCATCCCAATCTGAGTTCAAGAGCACTCTGAAGCAGGTTTTCATTCAGGATGTTTCTGTACATTGCTGCATTCATCTTTCCCTCTATTGTGACTAGTCTTTCAACTCTTGCTGCTGAAAACATCTTTAAAGCATGATGCTGCCACCACCATGCATCACAGTAGGGATGGTATTAGCCTGGTGATGAGCGGTGCCTTGTTTTCCCTGAAAGTAACGCCTGGCATTCATTATAAAGAGTTTTATTTTTGTCTCATCAGACCAGAGATTTTACTTTCTTTCAGAAGTTCTTCAGATGCTTTTTGGCTAATTCCAGGCAGGGAGTGGCTTCCGTCTGGCCACTCTACCATACAGGCCTGATTGGTGGATTTGCTACATAGATGGTTGTCTTTCAATGAGGTTCTCCACTCTCATGGGGGGGAACAATTAGACAGGATGACCATCGGGTTATTGATCACCTCCCAGACTAAGGCCCTTCTCCCCAGATCACTCAGCTTAGATGGCCAGCCAGCTCGGCTGTGACCTCGTATCAATGCATGCCTCCCACCAGTGCCAATATACAGCCATCTTGTTTTTATTTTTTATTTGTTAGGAGCTCCCTACTGAAAAAAAAAAATAAATAAAATAAAATAAAAAAACGCTTAAACCAGCCTAGGCTGGCTGGCTGGTTTTAGAGGGGTTTTGACCATTTCCAGGCTGGTTTCCAGCAATTTCAAGCTTGGTTCTAGCTGGTCAGGCTGGGAGATGACCAGCCAAAACCAGCAATGTCCAGCTTAAACCAGGCCGGTCAAGCTGGTTTTAGCTGGATTTAGCTGGTCATTTTCCAGCCTGACAAGGTAAGACCAGGCTGGAAATGGCTGGAAACCAGCCTGGAAATGGCCAAAACCCTTCTAAAACCAGGCTGGTCAACCAGCTAAAAGCAGCCAACCAGCCTAAGCTGGTTTAAGCTGAATTTTTCAGCAGGGCTGCAAGAGAATCAGAAATGACACTCTTTGCCTTTAACAGAATTGTACCTTCAGGCAGAGAAAAAGTATTCAGTTACATAAACCACTGTAATCAAATACAAACAAGCTGGTCTACACATAAGAGTCTTTCAACATTCCAATTCTTCTCTTAGCATAATAATTTTGCTGTGCATGCCTGTTACTCAATTTAGGCACAATGAAAAGCAACATTCATCTGTATTTCTGTCTATAATATTTAAGATGAGCCACTCTGTCATTCCTTAAAGAAAAAGAGATAGGTGGGGATGACAAGACAAATAAATACAAACATTTCAGCTGTGGCAAGCCCGGCAAAGCTTTCGCTGGTTCAGCAGAAAATGAAGGTGTGAGAGAAATGAGAGAAAGGAAAAGCGGGGTGTATATGTGCTGCACTGGGGGACTGATTTATACATGATCCCAGGTGGGGGGTGAGTCTGCCTGCAGTCGCCCTGCCTGACGCTGTCGCCTCTAATGAAGCAGAGGTGCGTGTGAGGAGACAGACGCAGTCGTGCACAAACAAGGGCGAGCAGGCCTCACAACGTCGCCCCTAATGAGCCCCCCGGTCATGTTTTAGCATAATGCCTCTGCACACTTTATACACACAAAGCCCCACACTCCTGATAGGTTGTTGTGCTATTGGATTGTTGCATACTTAAAGACCATCCCCTTCTCTTGTGGGATCTCTCGCCCACACATAAGCTCATTTGTCACACACATTTGTCAGCCGTATGCCTGTAGGAACACAACATACATTCAAAGAGAAGAAATTAATGTCCAATACGTCTCGATGGCTTCCTTCCAATTCTTTAGAGGCCGTGGGAATGCAGACTCAGGTAATGTCACTGTTATATCCCCTTGTTACAGCTCCCCCACAGGGCTCTATCCATATGGCTCCGTCTCAATGGCAGGGCTGTGAGATAGAGGGTAACGAAGCCAGCGCTATTTTTAAAGAGCCTTCCTCCATTTCCAGCACAGCTTGTTAAGAGCTCATCGTTACCGCACTTCCATACTTTCCCATCCTAGGCGCTAAGGGCAACTGAGCCCAGGCCTAGATAAAGTGCCAGAGTTGTCACATAGTCTTACAGAGATAGTGTTTCACCTCACTAATCATGCCACTATGAGGGAACGTGGTCAGGTGCTGTCAAGGCAACAGGGTAAGTGGCGAGCAGGTATTGCTTTAGCTTGTGAAGGATTCTAGTGTTGATGTTGGGAAAAGGCCAGGTTTTTATATAGATTTTGATGGTGTATATGAGCTAGCAAAGGTATGAGATGGCATGTGGTGCCGCTTGGGAGAACTCCAACTCAGTCTAGAACTATAAAAATGGGACTTAAAGAAAAAGGATTAACCTTAAAATGGGCTTGCTGGTTATTTTGGGGATTAAGAAAGCACGTGACTAAATCTTCATAAATACATTTGTTTGTGTTTTCTGTATTCATTCATGGATTCATTCATTCATTTTTTTCCTGAATATGAGTACTACAAATAATCTACCGTTACCTTCACTGGAACCTCCTCACAATTTGTATCATTCTGCCAGCAGCATTTCTCACAGCAAGTGTCACTGTCACAATAAATAAGAAGCTGGATCCAATTGTGAATCTAATAGTGAAATAAACTGCATGTAGCAGGTCAAATGTTGGACGGTGATGATGATGGTGATGAAACAGACTTTGCCAGTGTTATACAAATTGCAATGGGCTGGAGAAAGAAAAAAGAATCAAATTACATCACAATCCAGCATCGCACAATGCATGTTTAGGTTGTACAAGTAAGAGTAAGAAATATTTCTAAAGTGTAAAGGGCTTTATTTTGTTTAATCACAATTATATTCAAAACAATGTATAATCATTAGCAACTTAAAATTGTAGGACAACTTGCTGCAAAGCGTTTTTAGAGTTGACTAAAGTTAAATCAAGTCACCTGTAGTGCTTGGTTTTAAAGTTGAGTCAACTCAAAATAAGTTGTCTTAAGTTGCAGTGTACTAACTGCAACTTACTCACTGGTAACATAAGCATCACTTAACTAAATAGCCTGTTGGTAAAGACAAGTCATCATTTACGTCAGGACACATCAATGTAAAGAAAAGTAGATAAGTTTACTGGCACTAGAACCAACACTTTAGAATGACAGCATAGAACAGTTTCAAGTTGTATGGGGGGGAAAGCACCCGGAGGAAACCCATACAAATGTCAACTGACCCTGCCGGGACACTAACCAGCGACCTTGTTGCTTTGAGTGCTAACTACTGAGCCATCATCAGAATCAGAATTAGTTTTATTGCCGAGTGTGATCCACACACACACAAGGAATTTGTTTTGGCTACAGAAGCTTCCAGTGTACATAAAGTGACAAGTGACAACACAAAATAAATATGAAAAGAAAAGACATTAAACATTAAACAGAAATGCAATTAGTCAAAAAGATCTGAAACTTGAGTTGTATGTACAGATTTGTTATAAATCATTCCATCTATATTAGAAGTTGAAGTGAAGTGAAAACGCAGGCCAAGAAATTACAGCAGGGCAAAAAAGTATTTAGTCAGCCAACAATTGTGCAAGTTTCCCCCACTTAAAAAGATGAGAGAGGTCTGTAATTTTCCTCATGATTTGATCAATGGAAAAAAAATCCAAAAAATCCCATTGAAGGATTTTTAATGAACTAATTTGTAAATTCCTTAAAAAAATAAGTATTTGATCACCTAAAAACAAGCAATACTTCTGGGTCTTACAGACCTGTAAATTCTTCTTCATGTGTATTGAGATGAACTTCAGTTATTGACCAAATACTTATTTTCCACCATAATTAGGAAATTAATTCAATAAAAATCCTGCAATGTGATTTTCTGGATTTTTTTTTCATTTTGCTCTCTCTCTCTCTCTCTCTCTCTCTCTCTCTCTCTCTCTCTCTCTCTCTCTATACATATATATATATATATATATATATATATATATATATATATATATATATATATATATATATATATATATATATATATATATATATATATATATATATATGCAATCTGCACTAAGAAATAAAAGTACAAAGACTGTCAGGGGGTGGGTTCTCTCCAAGGGGTTCAAAGAGAATATTTAATAACATGGACATTTTGGATACAAACGTATACTATTTTAAGGAACCAACTTTAGAACAATTTGTGTTTGGGAATAATCCTTATTTGACTGTTTTTTTTTTTTTTTTTTTTTTTAAAGAAATGATTATGCATGCAGTCATGCACAAATTTTGACAGTTAATTTGACGGTTGATGCTTCGCAAAAGTAGCAACTCAAATCAACTCAAAATCCAAAACTAAATAAATTACAACATACTCTTGACACATGAAAGTGTAAGATCTGTAACCCACAACAAATGTAGAAAGTTATAGCTTATCATATTAATTATATGGTAATTACACTGCTGTGCCGTCAGCCAATTCTTGCATTGCTGATTATGATTTCGATAGATATGGGAAAGGATAAGGATCGATAGATGTGCCCTTTACAACACATGCAGTCATTTCAGATCAGTACATCCAAATATTTTAATCTGATTCAAGAACTTGTTTGAAGAACCAAATTGAGATAATTTATCAAGATTAAAATCACAGCAAGAAGGTCGCTACGTTGCTGGTTTAAACCTCGGCTCAGTTGCCGTTTCTTTGTTGAGTTTGCATGTTCTCCCTGCCTTCGCGTGGGTTTCCTCCAGATGCTCCGGTTTCCCCCACAGTCCAAAGACATGCGGTACAGGTGAATTGGGTAGGCTAAATTGTCTGTAGTTTATGATTGTGTGTGTGAATGTGTGTGTGGATGTTTCCCAGAGATGGGTTGCGGCTGGAAAGACATCCACTGCGTAAAAACTTGCTGGATACGTTGGTGGTTCATTCTGCTGTGGCGACCCCAGATTAATAAAGGGAATAAGCCGACAAGAAAATGAATGAATATATATATATATATATATATATATATATATATATATATATATATATATATATATATATATATATATATTTGTGTGTGTGTGTGTCATTAATTCCTAATTCATTTAGTTTTATCATTCTCTGCATATTAAAAAAAAAAAAGTCTAACATGGTCAGGATTTATATTTTTTTTTTTTTCAGAAAATACAGCAACAGCTAATACATAATTTTCATGTGAAGTGAGAAAAATAATCAACTTACTCGATAGCAGGTGCCTACTGGGAGCTGGAGTTATTAGTGTGGAATTGACTGAAATACCTGAGGGCAAAAACAAAGGAAGGAAAACACACCAAACTCCATTTGTCAGAATAAAGGTTTATGTATTTGAAAGTAAGTAGTGTGCAGAAGAAGAGTATACTTGTTTAGATAATGGGCTTGAAGAAGAACAAGTCCACTTACTATTTATGTACAGGGATTTCTTCAACACTACCTCAACGAAGACAAAAACAGCACATATCCATTATGAGAGGAGGGTCATAACACAGCTCAGTCATATTTCCGCATCCCTGCAGCAGTTCAGGTTTAAGTATCTAGTCTAAGGCAACAATAATGTTTAAGCACATTGCCAAAAGGCCTAAAGGTACATTGAAGAAACCTTCATTTCTTCAAAACACAGCACTAGTGTCAATGTGAAGTGGCTCACCTCTCATACTGTGAGTCAATATTGAGCCCAGAGCAAAAGTGCTTATGTTCTGCCCTCTGCATTCAACAAAAACAGATAAAACTTTCATATTGTGAATTTAGCTAAGCCTTTCTCCTCAATTACATGCACAGTATGTTTTTATTGTATTCCTTTTATATGCTTTATGAATACTTTAAAACATCCAGTGTGCAATATGTCTTGTGTCTCTCATTATAACAACAAATGGAATCAGCTCTGCATATTTACCGTGATGCATGAACAACACTGTTCATTGCAAACTGCCCATCATTCGGCTCATAAAGCAACCGCACATTGGTTTAAAGCTTTTTTAATAGAACGTCCTTTAAATTAAAATGACCCCAGGGCCTAAAAACGAAGCCTAGATATCTGCGACCGCAAGACACTTCCAAATGTATCTAAAGAGCTCATTTCAGAGCCTCATCCATGTCATATAACCGTAATGCGCACAGAAATCTTTAACTGGGGTAATTACTCCAAGCATGTGATTAGAATGTCATTTGATGACACTGGCTAATTAGCTCTGTCTTGGTTCATCACAGTCGCTCAAAAGGAAAGGCTGTCACGGCTGGCAGGGAGGTGCGACACTCTTTGCTGGACTGTGGCTTGTAAGGGCCTGGATAAGAAATTGTAGGACAGAGGGTCTTTTAATAATTTGTGACACATCTGTCATAGAGAAAGGTTTGAGAGACTCTAAATAGCATGGATATAATTGAAGTATTATTCTCTTGATCTTCACTTTCTTTTTTCTGGTCTAGAACTTACGTTGTTAATATTTTGAGCAGAGACAAAGGAACTTGTGCTGCATTTTATTCACACACACACACACACACACACACACACACACACACACACATTCAGTTTTTTTGAAGTTTGATTGATTGATCGACACTGTAATAAATTGGAGTTTCATCTCCAGAAAGCACTCGTGTTTTGCACCAAGAGATGATGCTGAAATATTTTTTTTAGTCTTTATATTGTTTGAATGACAATTTTTAACAATGGTTTAGACTCCACAGCACTGTTGGTTAAAAAAAAATAAATAAAAAAATAAAAAATAAAATAAAATAAAATAAAATTAATTAAATTAAATTAAATTAAATAAATAAATAAATAAATAAATAAATAAATAAATAAATAAATAAATAAATAAATTGATACAGTTGAATAAATACAGTTTCTTTATGATTGCTTAATCACAAATTTGAAATTTAGGCTCATTTTGTCAAAACACTACACAGAATTTACACATCCACACTCAGACAGCAGAACACATCAGATATTTTGCTAAATTAAACTGTTCATTCAAAACTTTACAGCAACATATAAGAACACAACTTCAACACCAATGGAACACACGCTTCATTCAATATAAATCTGTTTGCTTCATTTACACACGGCTGATCTCAACTTAAACACTGGTATCATTTCTAACTGACTAATACTGATATAATCAGGTTTTGAGAGCTATTTATATAAAGTACATAAACATACTGTATTCACCAAACAGTGAAAGACTGACAGCTAGATATTGCCCTATCCTAACACAACATACAACAATGTAAAGCTTATTTATTCAGCTTTCTGCTAATGTTTACATTTCAATATTAAAAAAACGCCCATACCCCGTCTCCTGTTTACGAATCATCCTCTTTCATTCTTCCTCTTCCATACATTGCTTTCCATATTTATTGAAGATTAATCTTTATAGCTACTGTAGACATATTTATTTAAGACTAATATTTATAGCTATACTACTGTAAACTTTTTTATTGAAGATTACATTTTTTTGGATTGTTTTAGCACGATTTTTAAAACAGTATACACAAGTAGCACAACCACACACCCAATTAGCAAAACACTACAGATCATTTGCATAATTAAACACTCTTGTAAAAATTATACACTTACGTTAAAAAAACAAACACACACACACACACTTTTTATCATAAGAAACAAACGTTTCACATTTACTATTTACTGTGTACGCGAGTTACACTCTGCTGTGATAAACTTAAAACAATTTTAGCACTTCTACTTCCCTATGATTAGAGTAGGCTACCATCAACAAAGTAAAAATATAAAGTAAACCCACCAAACACTACACAAGACCAATGTTACAAACTGAAGAAACTCATTTATTTCTCAAAATGCCCAAAATGTTGACATGGAGATTAATAGTACTGTAAAAAAAGGCACTTTACGTATTGTACTTAAAGTTTACTGTTATTAAAAAATAAATAAATAATGATAAAACAAAAATCAACACTAGACATGGGGCCTGTTTCAGTAAGGAGGTTCAACCAACTCAGAGTCTAAACTTGAACTCTGAGTTGATTTACCGAGAGATTAAAAACTCAGTGTATTCGGTTTCAGAATAGCAGATCTGAGTTGGGTCAATCAACTTTGAGTAGACCAACTCAGAGTTAAGCGCACACACCATGACTATAAAAAGGCATTATCAATGGAGCGCAGATTTTACAAATGACTATGGCAACATCTTAAAAAGCTTGCCTTGCCTTCCCTTGCAAAGTCATAGCAAATATGAGCATATATTTTCAAAAGCAACACCACTGCATCAGAGAAACAGAGACAGCTAGCGTGGAAAAATATCTGCTCAAGTTAACACGTACTTGTAGATTTAAAGTATTTAAATATTTAAGTTTAATAAAATAGGTATTGTTAGGTGTGATATTTATGAAATTTTCCACTTTTATAAATATTGATCAGTTTTAATAGATTTAAAAGTGCACTTGTGTGTCTGCCTTTTTATTGATCAAGTGATAAAAGGTTGATATGACATTTAGGGCTATGTAAGCAGAATTAAACAATAGTTTTTAGAAAGAATAATAATCCCATTAATCTAACAGTACATGTGCCAGTTGAAGGTCAGTGTATTTAAACTAATTATTTATTTAAAAGGACAAGCCATTCTTGTTCGTGACTTTGTTCTTTGTGTGACTAAAATACTGGCAATAGCAATGTTTCCATCCGAATATGTTAATTAAATTTATGTGCAAAACTGGAGTAACGCATGAAAGATGTGTGAATAATACAGTGTTTCCATCCAACTAGTCAAAGAGAACAAAATCATCACTTCCTGATTAAACGGGCGCCAAACATCAAGAGTAAAAACAAAATTTACTGTGGTAGTAGAAGCTGTGTCAATCTTTTATTTATTTAATAAATGTACTTGCACCTCAGAAGACAATGCTGACACACAATGAACACGTGGGGGCATTTGAAGCCATGGGACGCTGAGAACAGATGGTCTGGAGATAATTAATAATATAATAACATTAATACTGAAACGATTAATGCATTTTAAAGTGAATAACCAAAACAACATTTGAGATGTTTTACAGTCTGCTCGGCCTGCTGGTTTGTCATTTCATTTTTATTATCATATGATCTCTTATAACAAACCTTTTTCAATGCAATTGCTGGAATTTGTTTAGTAAAAGTGTTTTCATCGTTGTTTAGAGGCATCTTTTCTATCGAATAAAAGTTTTTTCCTACTCAGGTATTTTTTATGCATTTTTTTCAAAAGTTATGTGCATCATGACATTCCATCAATCGTTTTAATGTGCTTCTTCAAAATGAAAATTAAATCATCTTTAAAAGGGGGAGGAGACTGACAGAAACTCAGAGTTTAGAGATTAAAACCTGCTCATGAACAGGTTAGGTTCACATAGCAAGTTACCACGGTAACTGACTCTTGAGTTTAAGTTACCTCTCTTTCAGAAGCAGGCTTGACATACTCTGCTTTCTCCAGTTTAACAAACCTGCCATTTTAAAATGGAAAACTCAATTTGTCTCATTTTAAGATTAAAATACTCTGAGTTTTCACTTACAGTTTTTCTTAATTGCTTTAATGCAGCCATCAACTAAAACTCCACATTTTCAAAACAGTTAACACACAGGTCTAAACAGCGCTCATGGTCAAAATGACACAATTTATTCATTTAAAATATGCAACAATAGCTATTTTTGCCTTCAAACAACACAACTTGCAAACAAATATACGAGCTCTTATAATCAATCATTACACAATAGACAACAAAATACAAAACTCAGTGTGAATCAGTGCACCATTGCTTGTCATTGTAGCCTATTACCAGTGCGGTTTGTAGTCTTTTAATTGGGCTGTCAAGTTTACCTTCTTGCAAAGAATCGGATCCAGAATAAGAAATGCTTTATTAACATTTATATTGAATTCATGACATTTTTTTATTTTTATTTTTTACAAGCCATGGCTGAAAACTAAAATAATGTAGTTGATAAACAAAACAGACAAAAATAATGAAATACTTTAAATATTAGCGAAAACACATGTAAACCAAAATACAGTCAAATCTATCGGAGTAGAAGACATAGCCACTATTGACCTCCTCCAACCATGCTGGCAAAGAACAACACAGACCAGCCACCTGTTTTTTTTGAAGGTTTGCAGATTGATTGCTAATTGAAGATTTGTTTAAAGAAGTGTCAAACCACTGCTTTAGTGATTTCATACTAATCTTGATAGTTTCTAATAGTTGGAATATATGGTTTTTGTTTTGTTACCATTGCTAAAACAGTGGAGTTTGGACTGCTTGAATGACATGTGCTAACTGTTTTGAAAAATGTTGGGGAAAATGTGTCAATCCAATGAGAAAGTGTTTACACATATGCAAGGCATGTCTTCTGCTCTGCTGGGATAGTGATGAGGAAAGTGGAGTGATTTCTAATTTCTTTAACCAGGTCAAAGCAAACAAGAAAAACTGTAACCTCCTTTCTGAAACAGGCCATTATCTATTTGCCTGCCTGTATCTGGCCACATCATTTCATCGACAATGTTGTCATTAGCAAGACACCTTGTAATGAAATGTTTTGAATAAGGAATCCATCCTTGTATTCCTGCTACCTCCATCTGGTCACAGGCCTCCATGGCTTGGATGAGGGGTACCTCAGCCTGAAGAGGGAGATCATATACCTTCCCCAGCCATGCTAAAAAAAATATATATATATTTTACAGGGCTAGGGAATGGAGAGTATGGTGGAAGATATAGGATGGTGAAACGATGGCGAAACAAACGTGGATGTTGCTAAAACCAGTTCTGAACCAGAGCAGTGAAAAGACACATTGTCTCAGACAACAATGTGTTGCATTAGATTAGGGTTGGCCAATCCTGATCCTGGAGATCTACCTTCCTACAGATTTCAGTTGCAACCCTTATCAAACTCACCTGTCTGTAATTATCAAGTGGATTTCAGGTCCTAATTAATTGGTTCAGGTGGGTTTAATCAGGGTAGGAGCTAAACTGTACAGGAAGGTAGATCTCCAGGAACAGGATTGAGCACCCCTGCATTAGATTGATTTGATTGGATTACTCATTCTTTATCTCTTTCCATTTTGCTTGAAGACCGATGAAGCCACCTGCTGCTTTTAATAGTGCTTAAACACCTGATTGGTGTGTCTACAATTAAGCAAACAAGTGTTTGCACACCTGATGATTGTGTTGAACCAATTGGTTGGACGTTGTGGTAATTTGACAGTCAGTTCTTTTGTTATTGCAAGGAAGTGACTTCATGGTAGATTTTTGTATGTAATGTATGTTAAGTGTGTTTAGTGTTATGCAAATCACTCTGTGTAGAGTTCTGCAACAAATATAAAGTTGATGATGTGCTTAAAGTTGTGCAAATATGGGCTGATATTTTGCTTCTTGAGTGTAAGGTTTTTGCTAATAATGTACTACTTTTAATTTTAGTGTGTAAGCAATCCAAAAAAAAAAAGAAGAAAAAAAAACTGTAAAACTACATATCAGGAGGAGATTTCCCAGAGATGGGTTGTGGCTCTAAGGGCTTCCGCTGCCTAAAAACTAGCTGGATAAGTTGGCGGTTCAATCCGCTGTGGTGACCCCGGATTAATAAAGGGAATAAGCCGACAAGCGGGCGACGCAGTGGCACAGTGGGTAGCACGTTCGCCTCACATTGACAAAGGTGAATGACAAATAACATTTGAGGAGAGTATGTGTGCATTTTTTATTGGCTGTGTTTGGAAATGTAAAGCAAATGTAAAAACACAGGCCATTTTGAAATTGTGCTTGAGCAATCCAAAAAAAAAAAAAAAAAAAAACTGCAAGAAAAGCAGAATTCTTTGGGCCTAGCACTGTAAAATGCATGATGACTAATCCTTTGCCCACATGATGCTTTTCCAGGCAATGGACGCTCCTTCCCACTGAGACTCCCTTCACATACAATAGTGTTTTTACTGTATTCTAAAGAACATACTTTTGCTTTGCATATGTTCTATTATTTATTTTAGTTTTCTTCTTTTCTGTACAATATGTTTGTTTTTTATGCTATAAACAAAATTGTTTGGCCTAATTATTATTATTATTTTTATTATTATTTGTCATTGGTGTTTACAGTGTACCTGTTACTCCTCTCAGCAGATTATTGTCACTGTATAACACTGTATTGAAATGTAGATATAAGCCAAAAGAGCAGAGAACTTTAGATTTAGAACAGCATTGTTTACATGCTGTATCCAAACATTTAATATTATGAAATACTTGTTTGCCATTTGATGCAAATGCTTCATTCTGACTTGTGGCTATGGCATTTTGAATGCAGTGTTAGATTTTGAAGGAAATGTGAGGCATTTTACATTTTGTGTTTGCAGTTTTGAGAAATGTGTAGAGTTTTGAAAAAAAAAGGTGACACTGTTTTGCGTGTGAAAGCAGTCCCTGTTAGATGTTTATGTTTTAGGTAGAGAGTTGTGTGTAGAGTTTTGAAAAAATAAATAAATAAATACGCAGTTGAGTTCAAGGCTGAGATTTGCTGTGTAGTTTTGCATTTTGAGTGACAGGTTTCAGAAAGTGTGTGACATGAAAAGATTTTAAATGTAAGAAGTTGGGAAAAAAATAACTAGTGAAATCAGGAATTGCAAACCAAAATTTCTCCCAATTGTTTTTTTTCTTGGCAGGGTAGTTAAAGTTAATTGTTTTAATGTTTTCTTCCTTCTCTGTGTGCTCTATAATGTATTTGACTAATTAAAAAGTATTGAAATATTTATTTTTATTCTGTTATTTTGATTCAATGTTTTGTTTATATTTGTAAAATTCTTTGGATACAAACGTGCCAAACTGTAAATATGAGATGTAACTATGAGAAAAAAAAAGCAAAAACTGTAATACATAATTAGAAATACTCATTCTCATTTAATAATATTCAAGCTAAAACAATGTATATTCAGACATTGATAATATGCAGTATGACATGTTAATATTAATTCTATATTAATGTACATGTTGCCAAACTTTGACATATGCTATTAATGTCTGATTTGGAAAAGCTTATTCATGCTTTCATGACCCCTCAGTTAGACTTTTATGATGCATCACTAGGCAGTTGCCTATTGGCCTAATCAACAAATTTCAGCTGGTTTAAAATTAAGCTGTTAGAGTGCTCTGTAGAACAAAGAAATATGATCCTATTACTCAAGTTCTTCTATCATTGCATTTACTCCTTTTCATTAGTTAGTCTGTTATTCTGCTTTTCAGTATCCCAAGGTTCCATAATCCTAGACAAGGCTGTATCCGGGGCTGATGCTGTGGTGGTCTTGGAGAAGTGGTGAGTATAAGATTCTGTATAAGTATAAGAGTGGTGAGTATAAGAGTATGATTCCTGAAAAACCCCAGTGACAGACGAGTCTCCTCATTGATCCTGTGGGCCAGCCTTTACACCTGCTGGTGACCTACTCACACCTGCAGCTTCTCCACGATGGATGTCCAGTGTTCATCCTCTTGCGCCTAGACTGCAGCTCTGCACTGGAAGTTTGGCCAGAGGAGAAATGGTCTTGCCCAACTAAGCCTGGTTTATCTTTTAGTTATATTTTTCCTTCACTTTTGTCAATTGGTGAAGTTTTGTTCTCATTGTGATTCTCCAGCTTGAGCATTTTAATGGGTTGCATCTCCTTTATGTTATGTTTCTCTCTCTAGTTGTCTCTGGTTGCTCATGGAAACAAAACTACCAAATGGCGCATGTGTGGTGTCACACACAACAAACAGACGTGACTGACATTGACCGATTAACTTTAAGCTGTGTATCCACACTTATGTCCTGCAGTGCCTTGAAGAGTACAACATCCTTGTCCTCACCATTAACCTTTAGCACACAGTGAAAGGGCTTCAGATTTTGCATCTTTGAAGAATGGTTTATCCGTCTGCCAATCGTGTCTTTGTCAGGGTGACACGTGCACGAGAAAGTCTGTGCTTCGATGCACAGGTTTCTCTGTCCAGCTTTAAAAAAATAACATGTAGACTGTCCTGTTATGGATGTCCTGCATCATGGCTTTCCCTTCGGCGGCTGTAATTACCTTCCCATGAAGGTCGCAAACAATTCCACCTTCGCAAAACCGTCTGTTTGCAACCACACTTGTGATTAAAAGTACATTACACCTTTAATTAGACCCGGACATTTCATGTTTAATTGTACACTTTGCTGCAGCTTCTACATCACAAATAGAAAAATAAGGAAATAAAGAATAAATAAACATGTACCAACCTAGACCTTGTGCAGGACCAAAGTTCTTAATGGCAAGGCCCTTCCAGGACTGCTCTGAGACAGATTTAATTACATATTTACCCATCTCGGATGAGGCAGTGGCACAGTAGGTAGTGCTGTCGCCTCACAGCAAGAAGGTTGCTGGGTCGCTGGTTTTTAGCCTCAGCTCAGTTGGCGTTTTTGTGTGGAGTTTGCATGTTCTCCCTGCCTTCGCGTGGGTTTCCTTCGAGTGCTCTGGTTTCCCCCCCAATCCAAAGACATGCGGTACAGGTGAATTAGGTGGGCTAAATTGTCCGTAGTGTATGAGTGTGTGTGTTTGAATGTGTGTGTGGATGTTTCCCAGAGATGGGTTGCAGCTGGAAGGGTATCCGCTGTGTGAAAACTTGCTGGATAAGTTGGCGGTTCATTCCGCTGTGGCGACCCCGGATTAATAAAGGGACTAAGCCGACAAGAAAATGAATGAATGAATTTACCCAACTCACTGGTGGTCTTGAAAGCTGGTTTCCACAACCTGACAATGTCTTCAGGCTTAGGGTGATTGGATGCCCACCTTTGCAGCTAAAGGCTTGCCATGTGTGAATTGTGCTGGAAGAGGAAAAAGAAGAAAACTCATCATCACATTCACTGTATGCACATGTTTGAGTGAATTGTGTTTGATTGAATTGAGTGAAAGTGTGTTTAAGGATTAGAGTACTTACACAGCAGATATTCTTGTCTTTGGTCAAACTGAGTTTTCCGCCACTTATTTGTTCTGTAAGGGGTCTATGGATAAAAGATAGTAATTCTTGGCTAATTCTGGCACATTTTACAGTAATGTTTATTAATGTGCATTGACCCTGTAAACAAATAAACTAAAACTAAACTAAACTATCATAAAACACACAGTCTCTGGAAAACCCAGCACTGATCTGCTGTTTTTTGGTCGGAGGCTGACCATCACAAGACACAGGAAAACTTGACAGAAATGTAGTGAAGTCTGAAGAGTTGGTGGCAGCACTTTGGCCCTTATCATCAGAAGTAAAAATATATAAATAAGGTAAAAAATAATAAAAGTGAATCAAATGAAATGAAAAAAGTAGGATCTGCTGAACATGTTAACAGAACAGAAGAGTTTTACATTTTTATTTATTTATTTATTTTGTTGTTTGCTGGCAATAATTTAAAAAAACTTTGGGTTTCTGCTGATGTGAGATTAATTTGGTTGATCCATGACAATATAAACTGTATATTATTAATGTTATTTAACAATATATGTAAACACTATCTAAAAAAAAATAATAATAATTGGTTTAACAATTTTACAGATAAGCTCTATTAAATTAATATTTTAATAAATAAAAAAAATAAAAAATAAATGGAGCTCTACCCTGCTAAAGAGTCCAACAGCACAGACGTGTCCACCATATCCTGAGGCTGGGGCTTTCTGCAATGCTGCTTGAGCATATAAGCAGATATGGCCTCTTGCTATGGTGCTGGGAGGGTTTTTCAGCTCTTCACCAAGGGTAGCTTAACCCTGAACTGGGGAACAGAAAATGTTAATCATGAAATGGCTAATACCACAATCTGAAGTCTACTTGTAGGCATGTACATTTCATGGAGGCGTTCCATGTCCTTTGAAACATTCTTAACTGCCTCGCCAGACGATGAGATGAAGAAATGACTGCAGTATTTTTCAGGCTGAATGTTTTCCAGTCTAATCAAAGTGAAGTACACCTGAAACCACTGTGCACAGATGAAAGACCATTATAGACTATGACTGTGTTTTTAAACAAAATTAATCTCTTATTAATATAAAAAATGGTGACAATCCACAAAAAACAACATTACTTTAATTATATATTTAATGATAAATATATTTAAAGATTACATGTATTATGAAACAACAGATAAGTAAAAAGATTGGACTTACTGCTTCCTCTTTGGCTGTTAAGGCGAGTGTCTGCTGGCTTTTGCTACTGTGGCTGTGGAAGCCAGTCAAAACCCTGCCACCATGATGAATTCTGTCCACCCACTCTGCTTCCTGGAAAACATTGAAATTAGGCCATTTAACAATGTAAAATACATTACAGTATATCACAAGTGCTGATTTGCTGCAACAAATTAGCTTACCGTTAAGCCTTTCACTGTGGCTGGGCTCTGGTGATGATGTTAGAGCAGGATGGCCTCACAGTAATAGAGGTAGAACACCTTTTCACTACCCAAGGCCTCACCGCCTATCTGTAGTTTCAAGAGAAGATCCTCAGGACCCAGATTTGCCGGCCCTCAAAACATTTTGCCAGTCTTTAGTGCTGGTAGGAGTGGCAGTTGTGGTGGTGTCTGCATTGTCCAAGACCAGTTCTGATTCATCAGGCTGATTCTTGATGAAACAACCTTGCTGAATGAGCTCTTTTACCATACTCAGTCGGCAGCCCAGATCAGGCAAGATCTCACAAAGCTTGTTGAAGTCCCAGGTCCTGCAGGTAAGCACTTAACTCCTGTGGGATGCTTTTGCTCTTAGCAGCTCCTCAGATCTTTCATCTTGTGAGCTGATTGTCATGCACACCCTGGCCAGGTGAACTGAAATACATGCCTGTGGCTTCTGCCGCAGCAAACAGTAAACAATGCTGCGATCAGCAGACCTGTAAAAATAAATTATTGAAGTTAAGAATAGATTTAAGCTAGTTTTGAAGTCTACAATAGCTTTAAACAGGCTAAACAATTAAATATATACCATACTGAACTGAACTTCAACTCTAAAAACTGGAGTTTCAATTTACTAGAACTTCTATGTTAAGCTGCTTTAACACAATCTACATTTTAAAATAGCAATCGAAATACAGATGAAATGAATATATATATATATATATTAAAAGGCCATGAAACCCCCTCGTTTCAGCAGGGTGTTTTCACACCTCTACTTTGGAAAAAGTCAGAAAAGTGGGCGTGTCCAGCTCTGTTTAGGGGGGAGTGTCGGAGGAAATAAAGTGGGAGGGTGTGGGAGTGTTTATTTGGGCACGCGCGAGTTTCAGAGTCAAAATACACACACACAGGAGAAAGTGATGATTTTAACCTACATGGACATCTGTAGTCGAATTATTTGCCAAATTATTAAATGTTGGACTTTAACTGCAGTTTGGCTCTTTCATTCAGGGAATTCATTCATGCCCTTCGCGACAAACGAGATATTTGATTCGAAGATCTGCTCTAAGCGTGTATTTTTCATGCAATGTTTGATACCGCACGGCGAATGAGAGAAAAAAAACCTCTGCATTTCCCGGAAACTAAGATGCACTCGGCAGGTAGTGTCAGAAAGCCGCGTGTGTTATTCCGGTCACAAAATGCGGTAAAAACCCTACACGAGGTTAAAGTTTGGTTGTGGTGCTAACATGTTTACACTCGGTGCAATAGTTAACTTAGTTCGATACGAACAAACTGAATAAACAAAGAGCACTGGTCGCTCACTAACCAAATCTGTAGAGACAGAACAATCACCAGCAACTAGAGCCGCGTCTTTATTAAGAGAAGACTACAAGTGAATCCGGATCTCTTCGTTTGCAGATGAGAACAGCTCTCAGGTAAACAATAATCCTCCTTAGACACGTAAGTTATTGTTGTCGAGCGTCGCATACACTGTTAATCCACACGTGACTCCAGATAAGCTCTCACAGAGAGAAAATGAAAACAAAACTTAACTGCAGCAAACTATAAAAGCAACACTTCACGCTTGTTTTGCCAACACAACGTGGCGTCTCTGTCGTGTAAACACTATGACAGTAATGAATATTAATGAACTTGCACAATAGAGCGCGTTGAACCAAGCCTTACTCATGCATTAATGCATCACACTGTAAGACGTAATAAGACACACCCTGGTACAGACGTCCAGTCTGCATGCTGGAAAACACGCTATTATGTAATGACCGTGACGCAGCTTCAAAAATTCGTTTCAAACCGGAAGTACGATTTGCTTGAAATAACGCAAAAACAACCAATTTACACTTTTTAGTGAAATATAGGTGTCCTAATAGTGTTTTTAACAGTGTGGGACACATATATGACTGTAAACAGCTCAAAAAATGTGTTTTGGTGTTTCATGACCCTTTAAAAGCAAAATTCTTACTTCTGAGCTTTTTCTGTCGTTTTCTCAGCAAAATGGGTATCCAATGTCTGGTTAAATGGTATTGGTATAGTTCTGCAGCAACACAGAGTGTAAGACTGCAGTGTTTTAGCTCCTGTATTTATGGTAATTAGAGCCAGTGGGTGTGGCCTCAGCCACCTAGTGTGATGTCATGAAAGCTAAGCCAATGAGCAATAAAGGTCGTAGCCAGGAAAAGTCTTCTACAGTTCCATAAAAAATAATTTTTCAATCAATACTTTTTTTTTAGAAAAGGAAAAAAAAAGTTTAGCAATTACTGGCAATAATATTGTATGCATACAACTATCAAAACTAACAAAGTATTTTTTTTTTTTAGAATTTACACAGTTTTCACTAGATGATGAGTAAACTTTTTAATTTATTCTAAATTCTAATATATACATATATATATATATATATATATATATATATATATATATATATATATATATATATATATATATATATATATATATATATATATATATCATATATACATATGAGTTCAATTAATTTAAAGCATATTTTTCAGTTGCATTCATTTAAAAAAAAATCTGTAAATTTGCACTTTTTATCTACTTTATTTACATAACAATATAATCATACTCACATTTTACATATACATAACACACACACACACACACACACACACACACACACACACATATATATATATATATATATATATATATATATATATATATATATATATATATATATATATATATGTGTGTATGTATATATATATACAAGTTTTATTCTGCTAAAGGGGGTTTGATTATTTGAAGCAATGCAAAGAATTTTTCTGAGTTGAGCTGATATAAAAATGATATATTTCAGGTTGTCTGTTTGTTTCATTAGAGAAATGTAAAATCAGAAGAAGAAAATATTTTTATTCTTGAAGACTGGATATCATTATTAGTGAGCTGGTGTAAGTATATCTATAGGTATATTATGGTATACATACTACAGTACATGTATGTGTATAGCCAGGGTGAGCAAATGAGTGTGAATGTGTGAATGCCTGATGATAATGTTTCAGTAATGTTTGTCATTGACATATCTCTGCCATTCTTCTCAATGGCCACTGTTAGCTGAGCCATTTCTAATATTACCATATGTATATGGTGATGATCAGGGTAAATGTGCTTGCTACTAATTATTTATAACAAAAACTTAATTGTGTGTTTGTTGTGTTTTGTCTTAAAAAAACAGCCATGTAGTTGAATCTCTGATGTGGAGAGGGTTTCAAGCACCAGCCAACAGCACACTTCCTGGAAAAGATGTTCAAGCACTTTCTGCCAGTGAGTGAGTTGGCAAAACAACAACAACAACAACAACTCTTGTAAGACTTTTTGCTGGATATATAAAAATACATAAAATCAATGTAATAACCTTGACAAAATTTAACTTAAAAGCCAAGTGTCTCACAAGTTTATATTTCAAATTTGATGAAGTTAACATGCGTAAGTACTTAATAAAGGATTAATAAAGGGACTAAGCCGACAAGAAAATGAATGAATGAAAATACTGGAGCAATACAGAAAAGTAATAGGTCAAAATCCAAACATCTGCCGAGCATACAGTTGAAGTCAGAATTATTAGCCCACCTGAATTATTGCCCCCCTGTTCATTTTTTTCTCCGTTTTCTGTTTAACAGAGATATTTTTTTGTCATATTTCTAAACATAATAGTTTTAATAGCTTATCTCTAATAACTGATTTATTTTATCTTTGTCATGATGACAGTAAATAATATTTTACTAGATATTTTTTCAAGATACTATACAGCTTAAAGTGAAATTTAAAGGCTTAACTAGGTTTTTTAGGTTAACTAGGCAGGTTAGGGTAATTAGGCAAGTTATTGTATAATGATGGTTTGTTCAGTAAACTATCAGAAAAAAAAATAGCCTAAAGGGTCAAACAATTTTGTCCTTAAAATGGTGTTAAAAAATGTAAACCTGCTTTTATCCCAGCCGAAATAAAACAAATAACACTTTCTCGTGAAAAAATAAATAAATAAAAAATAAATATATATATTGTCAGACACACTGTGAAAATGTCCTTGCTCTGTTAAACATCATTTGAAAAAATAAATAAATAAATAAATAAATAAATAAATAAATAAATAATAAAATCAAAGGGGGCTAATAATTCTGACTTTAATTACATATATATATATATATATATATATATATATATATATATATATATATATATATATATATATATATATATATATATATATATATATATATTTATATACATATATATATATTTTTTTCTTTGCTCTGTTAAACATCATTTGAAAAAATAAATAAATAAATAAATAATAATAAAATCAAAGGGGGCTAATAATTCTGACTTTAATTACATTTCTGGAATTATTATTATTATTACTGGTATATGTATATATATATGTGTATATATATATATATGTATATATATATATATATATATATATATATATATATATATATATATATATATATATATATATATATATATATTTTTTTTTTTTTATAAAACAATGTCGGGTGCTTTTCTGGCTTTCCTTGTTTGTGGAGAAGAAGTCTTTTGACCACATGTACCAAAGGTTTTCGAACAACTATTTTAGTAATTTAACATGCCATTTATTTTGTCTAATTGTGAACAATAAATAAATAAATTAATTAATTAATTAATAAAATAAAATAAAAAATATCAGAAACATATAGTATGAGTGATTTATTTGAGCGTAGAGAGTATATTATGTGAAATGATTCCAATGCATATGCATTCACTCACCTGCAGAAATTACTTGAACATCCTTTCCAGGAAGTTTGCTGTTGGCTGGTGCTTGAAACCCTTTCCACATCAGATATTCAGCTACATGGCTGTTTGTTTGTGGAAGACAAAACAACAATACAGAAATATTGTAAATAATTGCAAATACTTTTGGATCCCTAGCAAGCAAAATTTACCCTGATCATCACCATATACATATGGTAATATTAGAAAGGGCTCAGCTAACAGCATTACGGCAATGTCAAACATTATTGAAACATTATAGTTGTAGCCAGGCATTCACACATTCACACACACATATATATATATATATATATATATATATATATATATATATATATATATATATATATATATATATATATATATATATATATATATATATATATATATATATATTAAATAAACAATTGGATAACTGATTTTAAGCAGTTGCTATTCAAAATATCCAAAACTCAGAATAGATGCAATCTGAGCAAATCCTTCAAAATCTTCTCATCAAAGGCTAAACGGACTCTTGGTTGATGCAGGTAACATTTTTGTTACATTTATAAGCCATTTTTGCTGCATTTTTAAAGCATCAATTTTATGAGGTCAATCGCTTTAATGTGATTTCTATGTGTTTTGAATGGACAATATCACAGTCTGATTATTTTACTAAACCAAAATAAATAAATATATACTGTAAATGAATGAATGAATGAATGAATGAATGAAGTAGTGACTGCAAGTTAAAGCAAAATAGAGCATTACAAGTATCAAAACAGAGCTAAAATCCCACATCAAAAGCTCTTAACAGAAAGAAACAGATCTGTATTCAGTTAATTAATCTATCATGCAGCACAGATGGGTTATGTTATATATAAGCTGACATGTGAAAATGGATAAAACTTGTCATAAGAGATGTGGCAGATGGATGTGCAGGGGATGCCATTTTTGGAAACCACTACATAAACATTATTTAAGTTTATTTTTTAATTTTTTATTTTATTTATTTATTTTTTATTATTATTATTATTTTTACCTATCAGCTTTGGGTCCACACTTATTTAAAGGGCCATTTTACAAAATGTAAATATATCTTTGGTGGTTCCAGAATGTGTCTGTAAAGTTTCACCTCAACATAGCCATCAGATCATTTATTAAAGTGTGCTGTTTCTGTAGCCTGTACCTTTAAAATCCAAACGAGCTTGTTTCCCCCTCCCACCGTTCCCACATGCATGTCTGCTTCTCACGTTATGTTGGATAAACAGTCAGTTACAGATACGGATGAAGCAGAGATCCAGCTTACAAGTAAAAAAAAATAAAATAAAATAAATAAATAAAAATAAATAAATAAGTTTATTTGGTGTATTTGTGGTGGAGTTTATTTAAGTCTTTCTGAAACCATGCGTTACACACAAGAATGCCATTACAAATTTCACAGTACACAGACACGTTTAACTGTGCACTGTTTTTGCATGTCTACTTGCATAAAATGTGACAGAATAAACATTTATAATGCTACATACACTGCTATATCTATTACTGTACAAAATAAACCAGATTTGACATCTTCAACATGGAACTGTTGTGTGTTTAAAGCATTCTCACTCACTGGCCACTTTATTAGGTACACCTTACAAGTATTGGGTTGGACCCCATTTTGCCTTCAAAATTGCCTTAATCATCCGTCACATAGATTCAACTAGGTACTGGAAATATTCCTAAGAGATTTTGGTCCATATTGACATGATAGCATCACACAGCTGCAGCAGATTCAGATCAGCCATTTCTGAAAATCTTAGGCCAACCCTTGTGGTGACAACAACAATGCCACATTCAGTCACCTAAATCATCTTTCTTCCCCATTCTGATGCTTGTTTTGAACTGCAGCAGATCGTCTTGATCATGTCTACATGCCTATGCTGCCATGTGATTAGCTGATTGACTGACACTATGCTATTGTTTAAATACAATATATATCTTGTTTTCATTACTCTAATATGACTGTGGATACACTAACAGTTCCACAAACAGCTTCGATAAGTTTATTTAGATTCATAGCAACTCCAGAACAATGGGAAGAACAAATCTGTGTCTGTGCTTCATCATTAAAACCACATTAGAACCACTGCGAGGACAAATGTGTTCTTAGGGAAGTAAATATCCACTCCTAGTAATCTCAATTAACACTAAAAAAGTATATCTGAGAAAGTTTATTCCTAGCGTAACATTAGCCAGCTTACTTAGCAAGTACTTTTCCAAGTGGAAGTTTAGTATACTGTGAAACACAGTTCTTTGAATGGAGGCAGCCAAGTATATTTCATCAAACAGCGGCATAATTAATTTCAGCTACTGCAGTGCGACAGTCAAATGAAATAAATTTCTCCTCCTATTATCAAGAGGCACATCCAACCACCGAGCTGCAGACATGGGCGCTCTGCATCGATGATGAGAAAGACTAAGTGTTTTTGCTTTTACTAATTACATCTAGCATATGTTGTACAGAAGCAGGGAGGAGACCGACGGAGGACTGAACATCACGTAATTGTATGAGTCACAGTGTTTCTTATTTGTTAAATAAATACATACTTAATTTCTAGAAAGTCCCCGGTTGCTTTTCATTTGGCGAACTATAATGAGAATTCCAGCGATTAACATTTAATATTTAGTTTCCTGCATATGAAATGAATTCATAAAACCCATTCACTCCTGGGAATGCAAACAAATTTAATTACACCTCTTTGCGATGACACATTTTCTTTTCCTTTCAAATGTCTCATGCTCAAATTGCAGGGAGAATAATGATGGAGAGAAGTAACGCTCATCTTAAACAGCCGTGAACACTTTGATCATCCGTATAAAAGCAGAAAAAAGGGACAGTGTGAAAAGTACCACCATCTTGACCTCCACCACAAAATGAGAGCACAGAGTCAAAACACTGTGCTATTCTCAGCTTTAATGGATGCACTGGGAAATGATGACTTGAAAGTCAGAAATCATTCAGGATTCTGCTTTGAAGGAACTGTAGACTTATTGTTTACCTCGTGATCTCACTTCCTTTCTATAAAAAATTAAGTTGGGGAAGTTTTCTTACATTCCAGCCACTTTTCACCTGAGGCAGGCCTTATCAGCTGTCAATGAATAGAAACTATATTGTCAATATAAGCATTGCTCACAGTCAGTGTTTTAGATCCTTCTGTAGAGGAAATGTGCAACATTTTTTTTTTATAATGTACATTCATGTTTGTCATTTTCTTTCAATTTTTAATGTAATAACTGCTAAAAAATTAAATCTTTAAATTATAAATAATTAAATTAAATACATTCTGTACATAAATGGACTAATTGTATGAATACATACATAAATACAACCCTTTTTTTTCACATCCAACGTGAATGCACAACACAATCTAGAAGTTAATAATGGGAAAATAATGAAAATTCTATTCAGGAGAGATCTTAGAGTGTATATGAAATTGATAAACTAACAGATCTGATTAATCTAACAACAATAGTATTGACAAAAACATCAGAAACCTACTCAATGCTCCATGAATAGAACATGCTAGTAGCTTTAGGCCATCTAAACCTTGCCATTTGTGCCGTGTTACGTTTAAAAACAAAAATGTTCAGTTCAGTTTAATTACAGACCTGTTTCATAGTCAGACTCAATCAGTAATAACACAACATTTCTAATAATCATTCAGTGGAGACTTGGAAACAATGTTCAATTTTATTCTGACTCTTTTTTCTTGTATCTGTTCATGTTTCATTATTGCTGTGAGGGATTTACACAAACTGTGGGGAAATGCTCTGGTTCGTCATGAGTCAACACAACAAATTAAATAAGTTTATGACCTTCTGTAGCTCAAATCACAATAATATGGGTCCTTTAAACAAAAGTAGTAAATTAAAATAAAAGTTTACTATAATATAGTTGACGTCAGAATTATTAGCCATCCAATGAATTTTGTATTCTATTTAAAAATTTTCAAAAGTTATCTTTAACAAAGTAAGACCTTTTCACTGTATTTCATATAATGTTTCATATAATTTAATATTGTGTCCTATAATTTATTTCAGTTTGTACAAAATAAAAGCACATGAAGAGTTCAGATGCAAAACCTCTAAATTTATCTGGCTCCTGTGTGTAGATTCAGTAATTTCACTTTTATGGCAAAGAATAAGCTTTGTTTATGGTCTTCAAAGTAAAATAACTGAGAATAATGGCTAAGAATAAGGCTAATTTTTGATGAAAATTTGCCTGTTTTTGAACCACTGTTGTCCAACAATTTGCCTAATTATTCTAACTTAGTTAACCTTAGTATAGGTTAACATTTTACTTTGATGGTCCATTTGAGTATTTTAGACTGTCTGCCAAATAGCTGTTGATACTGCTGCTAAACAGATATTTAACTGACTATAAGTAACTTTGCAAGTACATGTCTACTTACACTAACTAATCCAACAGTCTATTTATAATCTAATGAGAATTAGTTGGCATGTAGATTCAATGTTATGTACGTATAGCATATACATATATACATCATATTTAATATATACTTATATGATGATTTTGAGGATTTTTAATTGGTATATACACTCAGCTGTCACTTTATTAGGTACAGTTGAAGTCAGAAGGCCCCTGTTTATTTTTCCCCAATTTCTGTTTGATGGAGGGAAGATTTTTTTTCAACACATTTCTAAACATAAACTCATTTCTAATAGCTGATTTATTTTATCTTTGACCTATTGACAGTGAATACTATTTGACCAGATATTTTTCAAGACACTTCTATACAGCTTAAAGTGACATTAAATGTTCAACTGTGAACCAAGTGTGTCATGGAAGGTATTTCTTCACAGAGCATGCTGCATAACATTATTGCATCATTATTAGGCTGGAGGATTGCAATGTTCTCCTCACTGGAAACACTATCATGCTCTCTTAATTCACTACATGTGATCCAAAATGATGCAGCTCATCTGGTCTTCAGAGAGCCCAAGAGAGCCCTCGTCACACCTCTGTTTTATTTTCTGTCTGCACTGGCAAAACATCAATGCTTATGCACTGAACAGCAACAGGCTCTCCTTTAGTGAGTGAGTGCCCCAGGTCAGTAAGAGTAAGTGAGTGCCATCTTGTGGTATTATGTCAGAGAGGCTCTAAATCACATTTCAGGACCTTTTCATTTACTGTTCCTCACTGGTGACTGATTCTAGACAAATGCTGAATTACTGGAAACATTCAAAGACTTTTATTTATTTTTAATTTTTTTTTAGTGACCGACAAACTTTTTATATACATTGTGAAATTGTGATTAACACAAAGTGAGGTCAAATACATTTTTTTTTTTTTTGCATGTCAATTTTGGAGAATGGTCTGGCTGCAGAATGGGTGCAGATGCAAGCTGTGACTGCAATCAATAGTTTTAATGCGTACACCTAACCCCACCCTCAAGCCTACCATTTACAGTGACTTCACAAACTCCTTTGATTGCATGTGTCTGAGACTACATGTCTGAGAGGGTGTGTCCAGTGCAATTTTGGTCAAACAATTCTCATAGTGGAATGACCTTGACCGTTAACAGTGTTAAGTGATTCCGAGTGAAGAAGATTCAGAATGTCACAGGTAGGCTTTCATTTAGAGAGCTGTGTGTTTTTATTCTGTTTGTGCGCCTGAACGCTGGAACTGAGGATGCACAAGCTGTATAGTGTAGGATTGTTGTCACTTGCCAGTCACAGTCTACAAAAACACAGTCAAAATTATGCATATTTATTCTGTAAATCTATGATACCCTGGGCACTTGATTCTGTTAATAATGACCAAGTGAGACAAATCAATTTGAAAGTGCACTGTACTGCACCCTCATGAGCACACGCACAGTTTGATCAGAATGACAAAAAATGCAATGAAGATATTTACATTTTAATTATGTTGTTTTTATTTTGATTCAAATCAATGTACACCATTACTATGATTCTGAGCTTAATTCAAATATTTAGATCAAATAATTGTGTTTAAAAAAGGGAAAGTTTTAACACAGGCTCGTTCTGAAAATGTAGCCCTATAGACATTTCTGGAGATTGTAAATTATGTAGCCAGAGCTATGTATGGCTGCATTTCACCTGTAAAATAAAGACTATGGGGTGTTACGTCCTTTTAGATGTTAATATTAAACTAAGGGTATTTCGCATAACATGTGTTTGTGTGTGTGTGTGTGTGTGTGTGTGTGTGTGTGTGTGTGTGTGTGTGTGTGTGTGTGTGTGTGTGTGTGTGTGACACATGGAAGGAGATAGAATGATAACTGAAATCCAAATATCACTGCAATCGATTATTTATTACCTATACTAATACCACACTAATGTGAAACATCGCGATGGACGATGCCATCGTCGTCGTAGGCGGGGGGTGGGGATCGTTGTCAAATATCAATTAATATATAACGAATTAATTAATTGTAGCTACCGTTTTCACTACCTGACCCACATTGTCTTTGCTTTACCCATAACCATACCATAAATAAATAAAGTTACACACAAATTATCAACTGTCAATCACTTTTTTTCCGCGGGACTCTGGCATCAATAGGGTACCGTGATTTGTGTTGTTCCAATGGCTTTTTCCATAGCTGGTGGAGGAGATAATTTTTTGGAGTTTCTTTGTTTTCATCAAATTCTCACCGCGTGCGTGGATTTAGGAGACATTTATGCAAAATGCATCTTTGCACCTAAACGCAGCACTTAGAAACAGATAAACAGATGTTACATGAAGTTGCTGAAGTAAAAAAAGCCTGCAATGCTTGCCCCGCCTTTGTGCTCTTCCTATTGGCCCACTGCTCTAGAACTGAACGTGAATGATTGGTTAATATCAGCTGTCAATAACTCAATCAATGCCTTCAGGTGACAGGAGTTACAACTGCGAAAATGTGTACGCTAAAGATGAGAGAATGAAAATAACACTGACAGATTTACCTACAGTTACTAATAATGGCACATCTTATCACATTAGTGATCATGTGCTGAATATTAATCCACCATTTACACTTTTCTAAGAGTGGATTAAATACTTCCAATGACTTCAGGTCCACCATGAAAATGACAGAAAAAACCATTCACTGTAAAGTCTGTGGGACAGGGTTTGCAGGTAACGGCATTTGCCACTGAATCTACACATTTTAAGCGCGAGAGGTGCTGTATAATTCTTCATTTAATTCTCACGATGTTGTCAGCCATGCAAGCGGCAGCTATATGTATAATTTAACACAGCTCATGAAAAGAACATTATTGCTTTTATTATGACACACAAATAATAATATATAAATATAATATATATATATATATATATATATATATATATATATATATATATATATATATATATATAATAATTTAAATATAGTTATGTATAAATAAAAATGTGGGGCGGGCGGGGCTCGACGATGGATCGCGATGCCGGCTCAGAATCGTTAAGTTTTTCCGCCATCGGCGATGGACGATCGGAACAACCCTATATCACATAAATTGCTCATTTCTACACCCTCTCCTAGGTATCCCTCAAACAGGTATCAGTTAACTGGATGAGTTCACAAGCTAATACTTTGCAATTTCATAATGCCAAAACACTTTAGACGAGCATTAAACACAAGCAAAAAGAAAACACATTCTCTCATACTAGTCCTTGTAAGAGAGACTGTCCTTAGAGAACCACAGAAAGAGTGAGAGCGAAAGCAAGAGGGAAAAAGGGAGAGAGAGAGATAGAGACCACATTGCAGTTTGGGCTTAGCTTTTAAATTCTATGCTGACCAGAGATTGGTGGCGCGAACCCAGCGTCAGCGGCCAACGTCATCAGCATACGGATCCTACAATGACTTTCGTACCTGTAACACACTCGTAAAACGAAACACCCACATACAAACAAACGCACACACATATCTCCAAAGTATGTTTGGCATGCAAACGTAATGGGGTATGGCGCCATTACTTTTCTTGCTTGCCAGCTGGATGGCTTTTTCGCTGTTACCAGTTTGTCCGATAGCTCAATATGTACATCGATGAACTTGAGACGCATAGCTGAGTTGGCCGCGACAACAGGGTTCAAGTCTGGTGAAGAACAGTTGTTGAAAGCAGATAAGATAAAAACAAAAGACAAAAAATTCAATAAAAGAGTAAATAACAGGGTAAGATTGTGTTAAAATCTGAAAATGTGGTAAAACTCAGGAGGGTTTTCATTTTTTGGACTGCTTTTTAAATCGGAGCTTTTAAAAACACTATTGGTTGGGTTTTGAGATGAAGGACAATGGGGGGATTGGTCAGTTGGTCAGTTATTAAGTCAGTCATTCGAGAATAATGGTGGATTTAAGTGAGAACATCAGGTGTGAATGGTTCTCGCGAGATAATTCTGAGATTTAAAAAAGCATAAACAGCGACCTCTAGTGGATTCGTGAAAACAAAAACAGCAAAAAAATAAAAAATAAATTAAATAAATCCTAGCTCCTGGGATGTATTTTTTCTCTCTCCAGAATTGTATATAGGGGTACGTAATCAGAATAAGCCTGAGTTGTTTACCACAATATTACCAAAATCTCACTATAATAGCATTAAGATGGTCCATTTAAAACCATATTATAACCTTTGTACTAGGAGCACTATGTTAAGCATTGCCTTTTAATGATGAATCTGCTAAATGACTAAATGCAAATGAAAATAAGCCGAACACCAACTAGGGAACACAGAAATTGAAGGAAATTTCCTCATTTTCCATGTTTAATCAAATTGCCATGCTGATGTTGTGAACTGCACAGGTGCTCATTGTGAGGAACAGATTATTCCCTGAATGTCCAAACACAAAGTCTCTGAACAGACACTAATTACCTATAAAGAACAGAATGTTCCACATGCTGACAAGCCGAGGGGCTCATGCAGTACTGGGTAAAAAGTTAACCATGTGCTAACTCTGCATTAACCTCAATGAACCACTATGCAATTTTTAAACTTAATATAGTTAATACATGCAATACCAAAGATTTGATTTGGAACAGTGTGCTTTTGACTTCCCAGCCCACTTTCAAGGTCCCAGCTGATTAGTTACAGGGTAGGTGTGTTTGTTCCCAAAGAAAAAAAAAAACTCTCAAACTTCACTTTGAAAAATTAAAGACAGATTACAGAAAACATAAAAAGTCTTAGGTACTTTACTTAATACTAAATTCATTATTTTATTATTGATTTTATTATTGATTCCACACACATTGAAATTCCATGATGGCTTGTTATCATTTTGGTGATTGAAAAAGTAAGCAAGCTGCTTTTGCGGATCTTTGCTATTCAATCATAGTTCACATCAAATACTACAGAGAGAGTAATGCAACCCATTGATATTGAATTCTCTCTACAATAGAGGCAAGGAGCATAAGTATGTCTGATGCTGGATCTGATTCAGATGGTTTATGTAACATACTAGATTTTGATTCATATCCAATGTTGAATTGTATATCAAAAAGGTATCAAGAGGAGTTGCATAATTCTTCCTTTCTTTTTTCTTTCTATTTTTCTCTTTTGAGCGGCTACAGTTTTTATGACAGAGGGTAGAATGGTAAATTACTTGATTAAATGGAGACCTTGAAACACTTTTTTTTTTTTTTTCTATCCAATGCTAATAAAAATAATTTATTATTTTAGGGGTTTTAACAAACTACTGCTATCAGATGGAAGCATGCAGTGCTTTTATTAAACATTCCTTAATAAAGTCTGACATTGCTGAGTTATGATGGAGCTGCAGGACAAGCTGCTTTGCCAAAAAAAAAAAAAAAAAAAAAAAAAAAAAACAAAGAAAGAAAGGAAACATGACCTTTTGTCTTCCTGGTTAACATTCAATTTAATCACAAGTCTTGAAGCTACAGCATGAAGTACAATAGACCAAACCACTTAATGCAGCGCTACAAGTTTTTATTTAATACAATTGTGTCTTTGGTGGCTCAGTGGTTAGCACTGTGGCATCACAGCAAGAAGGTCACTGGTTCGAGTCCCAGCTGGGTCAGTTGACATTTCTGTGTGAAGTTTGCATGTTCTCCCCACCATGGGTTTCCTCTGGGTCTTCAGGTTTCCCCCGCAGTCCAAATACATGCGCTATGGGGGTATTAAACAAACTAAATTGGCCAGTGTGAATGAATGTGTATTGATGTACTGGGAAGGGCATCCGCTTTGTATAACATATGCTAAATAAGTTGGTGGTTTATTCCGCTGTGGTGATCCCATGTTAATAAAGGGACTAAGCCAAAGAATGAATGAATGAATTTTTTCTTGTTAACATTCACACGTTTTAAAGTAGAAGCTACTTGGATAAAATTGGATAATGCAGACACTTCTGTTATTATTTTACCATTCTATGACCCTTCTATTAAAGACATGACAGCAGATGGATAAAATGTGTTTCAATGGCAACCTTAATGATAAATTGCATGTGAATTAGACAAAACCCCTCAGTGTTCTCTAAAAAATATAAATTGTTTTTACTTGGTGGATAAATGTCAGTTCACTTTGCAACAACAAATAACAACAACAACAACAACAACAACAACAACAACAACCAGCCTCAGAAAACAGAACAGCACTTCTCAGACATTTCATGACCCAAACAGTATCAGTTTAATAAAAGGTACTGAAGAACTGGCAACAGTGTACTACATTTTATTGAGAGTTGCATTCATTCAGCTGTTCGTAACATGTACAAATCCTGTTCTGAGAGAGCAGTCTATTTAAATCCATACATTCGCTATCTCCTCAGTGCATGGCTCCATGCCAATACTAAGCCCTTAACTGTCACTGTCCCAAAATTTACTTATCTATATTGCAATTAGATCCTAATCATGACAAATGATATGACATTAGAAAGGTAAGACTTTGCCACTTTTTTTAAACAATTTACTGTCACCCTATTACACATTTTTAAACCACATTAAAGTAGTTTAAACAATCAATCAATCAATCAATCAATCAATCATTTTCTTTTTGGCTTAGTCTCTTTATTAATCTGGGGCCGCCACAGTGGAAAACAAAATATTATTTAAAAGCTTAACATTTTTCTACTTTCATATATCATGATGTTTGATAGATATTAGCTACATATATTTATTAATTAGTGATAAGGAAAGTCAGCAGAGTCGAAAAGCATTACTTTGCTACAGCAATTCACATGCATTTCTAACCCCGCTGGTCCTACACCACCCAACCCGTTCCGAGCTGATATCGAACCAACGGCCTTCCGCATAGAAGTTGGTTGCTCTACCAAGGAGGCTAAAGACCATGGCCTCTAGCATCTGTAGCTAGAAAACCTTTATAGGTCAAAGGAGTGAGGTTAACCTGCACAGCACCTACTGGATGGCCTCTGTTACACTCACCCCCCTAAACCTCACTCCCATCCGGGTCACGGCACCAATGTAACCCCGGTCCTACACCACCCAACCTGCTCCGAGCTGGGATCGAACCAGCGAACTTCTGCATAAGATTTAGTTGCTCTAACAAGGAAGCTAAAGACCATAACCTCTTTTTCAGGTTAACCTGCACAGCACCTACTGGCTGGCCTCCGTTACACACTCATAAAACAGTTGTGTTTGTAACAACACAAACTTTCTTAACACACCTCTGTGTCTAGATAAAGGCAATGCATTTTGTGTTATTTTGAAACCAACAAGTGTGTTATTCTTCTTCCCGCAAAAAGTGTGTCATAAACTGCAGAGTTTGTCATAAATGTGCTTTAATTTTACTTCCTTAACAAGAGTCTGTTAGTCTTTACTTTCTTAATGTTAACTACACATAATATTAATGTGTTAACACATTAGTTAACGTGAAGTAATGGGGGAAAAAAAGACTGTTCAGCCATACATAATCTTTGTTATTGTTAACTTACTCATATTCTAATGCACCTCTAATGCAACTCTGTACATACGGTATAGGGAATATAATATTGTATAATGAATTGCCCTTAAAGTGACTTAAGAACAAATTTACCTGGCATATGTTGCTGTCGTGTTGTGATTCAGTTTTTATCAATTTAAATCTCTGACATTACTTTTTTTTTGCCCAAGTGTGACTTTGTAACATCCCTGATGACATCACTATCTTCCTCTCTATTTTCTTCTGTTATGTTGGCAGTCCTAGTGGCGGAGGTTCATGGGTAGTGATGAGAAGCTGCCTCATCCCCAGGCACACTCGTACTGCCTGAAGCAACGCTCTATGTAAACAAACAACTGACATGGCCGCCTTGCGTCTACTGCCGCTGGGAATTCCCACTCACGCTGTACAGCCCAAGCAGGTAATTTCACTGCCTTTCCAGTGACTTTAAAACAGATTTATTTCAGCCTTACCTGGTGAAGCAAAAGAAAAATAAATAAATAAATGAATAAAAATCTTCCCCCACAGATCTGTCAGTGTGCATACACGAATTTCTAAAAAACAAAAAAAAAGATGGGAAACCAAGTGGTCTGTTGTTTTCTCTTTCTATTATTTTGTTCTCGTTCTTTCTTATTCTAGTGGGAGATGGTGGGTGGGTAGATAATTCCAAGTGATATATGCCTGACATCCCACTAGCTGGCTGTCAGCGATAAAAATTTGGAGGTTTCAGACAGTTAACTGTGTTACACATGCATGTAAGCTCATACCAGGATCACTGTCTGATTTGCTGATTTTTATTTATTTATTTTTTGTCTGCAATTGCAAGCATGAACATGTCTTGTTGCTCTGGAAAACAAGCCTGATACACAGCTTATTATACTGGCAGATGTGTACAAGAATAGTGTCAGTACTAATTCCAGAATCACAGGGAAAAAAAATACTACTAGAGTAGATCAACATAAAAATGTCAAAGATTAGCATTAATAAGTAATTAATTCCAAGGCCTTTAAACCACAAGATGGGCTCATTTAGCATTACAGACATATTGTAATACAGTTTAATTTGTAAAATAATAATGTTAATGATATTAAATTGTATGTTCAATAACATTTATGAAATCTGGATTTATTAAACATGCATGCAACTGAATGCAATTACAGTATGAGCTGTAATAAAATGCATATTGTGCTAATTGCCATATTAATCATGCTCATTTACCTTTAAATTTGTTTAAGTTATAATGCTGTGTCCTCAGCTTGTAAACCTGTCAGCCAAACATGTTTATCAATAACCTAGCCAAAAATGCTTTGCCTGGGGGAACCAGGTAACTTGTGTGAATCTCATGACCAACTGTCTCCATTTTACATTATGTTCATGGATTTTGTTAACAAAAAAAAAAAGTAATAATACAGAAGTTCTTTCTGTGCTTGGTCTTCAAAAAACTTTGATGCACAAAGGGACAGTTCTAAACAACAAGATTAAGTTGTACAGATTGTTCGCAACCAGATATATATCCATTAAAAACCAGTGTAGCAATCACACATAGTGCATCCGGAAAGTATTCAGAGTGCTTCACTTTTTCTAAATTATTTTATGTCACAGCCTTATTCCAAAATAAATTAAATTCATGTATTTCCTCAACATTTTACACACAATATCCCATAATGAAAAAAGAGTTCCCCTTCGGGGGGAACTTCAGCACTATAAGTGGATTTGATTGTAAAATCCACGCATTGGGAGGTTCGGTTCAGAAGCTACTCGTCTGAAAGAGTATTGAACGGGCCAATTAAGAATGAATTGGCAGCGCAAGCCTGCGCAGGTGAGCGGCATAAGCAATCAACTGAGTATATAAGCTCACCTGGCGCAGCAGACGCTATCCTTTTCGCTTCAGAGACTTTCTGATCGAGTCGATGAGGGTTCCTCCTGCTGTGACCAGCGATTCTGAGCGAACGAGAGAATTCTCCCGGTCCAGAGTGTGTACACGCAGTGGCAGACGGTCGAGCTGGGTTCTCCCTTGCCTGGCGTTCTTTGGGTCCGGTCCTCCAGAGCGGTGCGTATAAAGTTGCAAACTTCACAGAAAGAGCAACACAGTCGTGCAGCACGTCCTTATCAGGACGGCGCTCCGACTGTGCGTTTCTGGATGCGGTGGTTTCCTGTCCTCGGATGATGGGCGCGGGCACTGTGTTACATGTCTGGGGGTCCAGCATGTTAATGCGCTGCTCGCGGGCAGTTCATGTCGTCATTGCGATGCCATGACTGTTGCGCAAGATCGCGGTTAGCCTTTGCAAAAGGGTGAACCACCCCAGTTGTCCCCTGCTCTGCAGCGGGCACTCGGGCAGATCTGAGGGTTTCAGCGAGAGATAATCCGTCGCCCACGGGCCCGCGGACCTCCCGCTCCTCTAAGCGCTCCATCCAAGCTTCGGGCGGGGGAAGCGATCCGTCTAACAGATGGTAGCCCTTACGCCCGATGACACCGGAGACCAGATGTCCACCGCGGCATCGGAGGGTGGGCTTTCATTGTCCGATGATGATCCAGACCCGCTCGCCCCCTTCGGGCTGGTGAGCGCTGTCACTACGGATCCTGAAACGGACATGTTAGCCGTGCTTTCCCGGGCTGCTTCGGCCGTGGGTTGGAGATGGTTTATCCCCCAGCTCCGCGGCCGGACCGACTAGAGGGGCGTTCCCTTCTTCCCGGAGGTGCACAGTAGGCTCACGCGGTCTTGTAAAGCACTTTTTTCTGCTCGTGCTGCGTGTTCCTCCACCCTAACCACTCTTGACGGTGAAACAGCCAGGGGGTATGTGGCGATTCCTCAGGTTGAGTGCGCGATGGCGGTAAATCCGCGCGGCGCCTCTTCTTGGCGGGGTCCGCCTCGTCTCCCATCCAAAGCCTGTAAGTTATCTACCTCCCTCGGAGCTAGAGCTTACATAGCTGCGGGCCAGGCTGCTTCCGCCTTGCATGCGATAGCCACCTACCAGCGCTACCAAGCGCAGGCGCTGGCCGAGCTGCACGAGGGTGGGTCCAACCCAGGCTTACGAGCTTCGCACCGCCGCCGACTTAGCTCTTCGGACTACTGAGTCCGCTGCGTGTGCGTTGGGGAGGACGATGTCCACATTAGTGGTCCAGGAGCGCCACCCCTGGCTGATATGCGCAAAGTCGACAAAGTCCGCTTTCTTGACTTCCCCATATCCCCAGCCAGGTTCGGCGACACTGTCTGTGAATTCACCCAGGAATTCAAGGCGGTGAGAGAGCAGTTGGTGGGTGATGTCTTATCGGCGGTCCGTAGCCCGCTCCGCCCGCCGTGCCATTCATACCTGCTCCTCGCCGAAGGCGCCCGCCTACGAGAGCTGCTCCGCCCCCGCACACGCCTAAGGCGAAGCGAGCGCGTCGGGCACCTCGGAAGCAGGCAGCCCCCCTGCCCAGAACGCCGCTAAGTCCGGCAACGGACCGCGAAGCGCCCCTGGGACAGGCCATCTGGAGAAGAGGGAACTTGCTCTTTCCCCGCTGGAGGGCGGGGCCCCATTTCCAACGGCACTTTTTACTGCCATGAAAACATTATGAAAGGGCACTTTTCATTTCCCCAGATGTGACAGCCCGAAATCTGCCAGTCTGGGACGCTATGCTTTCTAGCTTGCAGATTCGGTGCGTTTCGCCAGTGGCTCACGAGCGCTGGGAGGACGGTCTCCTTTCTCCCACCCCTCGAGCCTCCCCTCCGGAGCTCGGGTTTGGAGTGAGAGCAAATATCTCACCTCCAGCTTTTCCGTGGGACCCGCGAGCTTCCCGGATCAGCACACCCACTCCGCGCTGCCCCACTGCTGGTACGTCAGCGATTGTAGCGATGAGTCCATTAGCGAGAGCTCTGCCTGCCTGGTTAGCGCGGGCCAGCTCTTCGCGGTGGCTCATACGCACAATCAGACTCGGCTATGCGATTCAGTTCGCGAAACGGCCCCCCAAGTCACGGGTGTGTATTCACCAGGGTCAGCCCCCTGTCCGCCCCTGTCTTGCGAGAGGAGATTGCTGTCCTCCTGGCGAAGGATGCAATCGAGCCGCTCCCTCCAGCCGAGATGGAGAGCGGGTTTTACAGCCCACGCTTCATCGTGCCCAAAAAGAGCGGTGGGTCACGGCCAATCCTAGATCTGCGCGTTTTGAGCCGCTGCCTGCACAAGCTGCCGTTCAGAATGCTCACGCAGAAGCGCATCCTCCGGTGCGTTCGTCCTCTGGGTTGGTCTGCAGCATTAGACCTGATGGACGCGTATTTCCATGTATCCACTCTTCCTCGCCACCGACAGTTTCTGCGGTTTGCGTTTGAAGGTCGAGCTTGGCAATACAAAGCCCTCCCCTTCGGGCTCTCTCTGTCTCCGCGGGTCCTCACCAAGCCCGCGGAGGGTGCCTCAGCGCCCCTTCGGCTCGCGGGCATCTGCATACTCAATTTCTTTACGACTGGCTGAATTGCCCTCTCTTTTGATTATGCACAGAGTTGATTATGCACAGAGACAAAGTGCTCTGGCACTTCCACCTGTGGGGGTTTCAGGTCAACCGAGAAAAGAGCAAACTCGCCCCCGTGCAGAGGATCTCTTCTCTCGGGCTGGAGCTGGACTCGGTCACCATGGCAGCGCGCCTCTCCGGAGAGCGCGCTCAGCTGATGCTGTACTGTCTGAGAGAGCTCGACAGTAAAATAGTGGTCCCACTGAAACAATTTCAGAGGCTCCTGGGGCATATGGCATCCGCAGCCGCTTCATGCCGCTCGGATTATTCTATATGAGACCACTTCAGCACTGGCTTCACGATCGAGTCCCCAGACGCGCATGGCACGCGCGCGCACACCGAGTCTCTGTTACTGCGCTGTGTCGCCGCGCCCTCAGCCCTTGGAGCGACCCCTCGTTCCTACAGGCCTGGGTGTCTCTAGAACAGGCGTCCAGTCTTGTTGTCGTTTCAGCAGACGCTTCCAACACGGGCTGGGGGGCTGTGCGTTGCGGGCATGCGGCTGCGGACCTGTGGAAAGGTACCCAGTTGCATTGGCATATCGCCTGGAGCTGTTGGCAGTGTTCCCCGCTCTCCACCGTTTTTTTCCCGGTGTTGGAGCGGCAACACGTGCTGGTCAGGACGGACAGTACGGCGGCGGTGGCGTATATCAGCCGTATAGGGGGTATGCGCTCTCGCCGCATGTCTCAGCTCGCCCGCCGTCTGCTCCTCTGGAGTCATCCGCGGCTGAAATCGCTGCACGCCATTCATATTCAGGCAAGCTCAACCGTGCAGCCGATGCGCTCTCACGGCAGCCTTGCGTCCTGGAGAATGGAGACTCCACCCCGAGTCTGTTCAGCTGATATGGGCGCGATTCGGGGAAGCCCAGATCGATCTGTTGCTTCCCCCGAGATCGCTCATTGCCAGTTGTTCTTTCCCTGACCGAGTGCTCTCGGCACGGATGCACTGGCTTACAGCTGGCCTCGGGGCACGCGCAATACGCGTTTCCCCCAGTGAGCCTGCTCGCGCAGTTACTGTGCATGGTCAGGGAGGACGAGGAACAGGTTGCTGGTTGCGCCCCTCTGGCTCAACCGGACCTGGATGTCAGAGCTCTCCCTCGCGATAGCCCTCCCCTGGCAGTCCCTTCGAGAGAGCACCTACTCTCTCAGGGACAGGGCACCACCTGGCACCCTCGCCGATCTTTGAAGAGATTTTTAGACGCGAGGAAGACTTAGGTAACCTCCGATTGCGGTGGCTAATACCGTCACTCGGGCTAGAGCCCCCTCCCCGAGCGCGCCTATGCCCTGACGTGAAGTCTATTCACTGAATGGTGTGTCTCTCGCTGAGAAGACCCCCGTAATTTGCCAGATCAGCGTTGTGCTTTCTTTACGCCGAGAGAAGTTGGAGAGCAGGCTGTCGCCCTCCACACTCAAGGTTACGTGGCTGCCATCTCCGCTCTCATAACGCGGTGGCTGGCAGCACCGTGGGAACGCATAACCTCATCATCCGGTTCCTCAGGGGCGTTAAGCGAATTAATCCACCCCGCCCCCTCTCATGCCCTCTTAGGATCTCGCCCTCGCTACACAAGCCGCGTCAGATCCCTTCGATCCTCGACTCAGTATTTTCTGTCCCTGAAGACAGCTCTGCTGGTCGCGTTGATATCGATTAGAGGGTCGGGGACCCGGAGGCATTTTTCGGTCAGTGACTCGTGCCTGTAATTGGGCTGGCTTCTCTCACGTATGAGACCCCGCCCGCGATATGTGCCCAAGGTTCCTACCACTCCGTTTTAATACGAGGTAGTGAGCCTGCAAGCGCTGCCCTCGGAGGAGGCAGACCCAGCCCTTATTTATTGTCCAGTTCGCGTTTTGCGTATTATCCGGACCGCACTCAGAGTTTAGATCATCTGAGCAGCTCTTCGTCTGTTATAGCGGTCGGCAGCAGGGAAGTGCCGTACCGAAATAAGTTCCCACTAGATTGTGGATGCCTTTCTTTCACTATCAGAGCCGAGATGAGCCGCGTCCCCCGAGAGCGCGTGCGCACTCCACTCGGAGCTTCGCATCCTCTCGAGCGCGCGCACGCGGCGCCCCTCTAACAGACATCTGTAGAGCTGCGGGCTGGGTGACACCCAACACATTGCAAGGTTTTACAATCTGCGAGTGGAGCCGGTTTCCTCAAGGGTATTAGGTAACCCTTGGTGATTGAGGAAACAATTCGGTAGGGTGTTGAAACACGCTTGCTGCGCCATTTTCCCTAACACGGAGATACGTGCGCCTTTTTATCTGTCAGTAAAGTTCCCCGTCAGGTGAGCCCTGCAGATTCCTCCGTGGCCCCCAGCACTGACTCAGCGGAGGAGTCACTTGCTGGCCCACTACGTTGTAGGTCTGCCCGCTGGTCAGCCCGCGTTTTGGGTAAAGGTGCCTGCTATGCGTGGTCCCCACTAGGCGATCCCATATGCTTATTCAGCCACGGTTAAGTCCCCCCCCCCTGGGCGGACCCGTGTCTTCCCTCCCCGCTAACCACTCTTTTGCTATGCGTACTCCCCCTTTTTAGGGCTAGTCCATATGTAAATTCTGCCATCTATCCCCCCTTGGGTAACGGATGGCCTCCGCAGCGTCCTCCCTATCGGGATTGCACGCTTCCCAACGTACTGTCGTATTTTCCTAGAATTATCTAGATGCTCACGACTTCCCAAAAAATATATATAAATCCGTAAAACTTCTGTTGAAGTAGGATAAATTAGGGCCAGGGACACGTTGGAGGACCGCGCCCCCCATGATGTGGGTGCGTCACGCTTGCTTGACTATCTCCTCATCGGGGGTGTTGGTAAGGTGCAGTCATGATGGCGCTTTCAATGGGCTCCCAATGCGTGGATTTTACAATCAAATCCACTTATAGTGCTGAAGTTCCCCCCGAAGGGGAACGTTCGAGGTTACTAAAGTAACCCTTCGTTCCCCGAGGAGGGGAACGGAAGCACTATACTCCGTCGCCATAATGACTGTCCCTTAGCTGTTGAAAGTCTCTTCAGCTTAAAAAGGATAGCGTCTGCTGCGCCAGGTGAGCTTATATACTCAGTTGATTGCTTATGCCGCTCACCTGCGCAGGCTTGCGCTGCCAATTCATTCTTAATTGGCCCGTTCAATACTCTTTCAGACGAGTAGCTTCTGAACCGAACCTCCCAATGCGTGGATTTTACAATCAAATCCACTTATAGTGCTTCCGTTCCCCTCCTCGGGGAACGAAGGGTTACTTTAGTAACCTCGAACGTTTCTTTTATTATTATTATTATTATTATTATTGCATTGGATTCCTGAATTCAGAAGTATTCACAACCTTTGCTGCGAAGCTCTAAATTGAGCTCAGGTACATTTATTCATACAACCATTCTTTAGAAGTTTTAGCATTTTAATTGGGGTTCACCTGTAGTAAATTCAGTTGATTTGACATGATTAGAAAAGGCATGTCAAAGCACATACTAAGCATTAAGACAAAGGAATTGTCTGTAGATCTCAGAGACATGATTGTCTCAAGGCACAAGGCTAGGGAAGGTTACAGAAAAAAAAAAATAAAATTCTGTTGCTCTGAAAGTTCCAATGACCACAGTGGCCTCCAATCTGCCAAAATGCATCTGAAGGACTCTCAGACCATAAGAAACAAAATTCTCTGGTCTGATAAGACTAAAATTTAACTCTTTGGAGTTAAAGCAGGACAATGACCCAAAGCACACTGCCAAAATATAAATGGAGTGGCTTAACAACAACTCAGTGAATATCATTGAGTGGCCCAGCCAGAGCCCAGACCTAAATCCTATTGAACATCTCTGAAAATATCTGAAAATGGCTGTACACCGTTGCTTTCCATCCAACTTGATAGAGCTTGAGAGGTACTGCAAAAATTCCCTAAGACAAGTGTCTTAATAAGTTTCAAGTGTTTTTAATATTAACAACAGAAAAAACTAAATAGTATACATTATCAGCAAATACATTAGCAAACAGCTTATTAAAATTAATAGCTATTATAATGTAACAGAATAAAGTTATCAAATCGCATTAGCAGTTTCTTCACTGCATGACTTTCTGATTAACGAGCAACGGACGATTTATTTAGATTTTATTTTATTTTTTTCATTTGATTACATTAAATAACAGAGGTGTCAATTTAAAAGTGCACACCCTAAGTTATAATGTAAGCATTCGATTGCTTTCCTAAATTTTTATGCTCATTTAGTACAAAATTACTTGTGTTTGAAAAAAAAAAAAAAACACCAAGATTGACATCTTTAGATATTATTATTATTAGTTATGTATAAATGTTTAAACACTCACCCAAAAGCCAGACTTACACTTCGCTTCAAATCAGGTGTACAAAATCCGTTTGGAAAACAGCATATTTATCACTATGGAGCACGTCAGCTGATAGTAATGCACCGTTGTATGACTGTTTTGAGGATTGCATATGAAATAGAGACGGCACTTGTAATGAAAAGGAAGGGAATCACGCCATTTTTAATGTTTATTTCAAAATGTTTTTAGGCCTAAACAAAGCAAAAGCACAGAAGAGACTAACATTTAAGAGCATGGGGCGGCCCCTGGTGGTTCAGCCGTATGGGTTGAGTATAGGGAGGCTTGGCTCTTTAATGTTCATTTCCCACCCTTCAAAAAAAAGACTGAAAATACAGGAGAAACACGGGAAAATACCTTTATGGGATGATAGCAGGATACAACTGTAAAATACGGGACAATCCCAAGAAAAACGGGAGGGTTGACAGGTATGCACTCCCATTCACACACATATACTATTGACAATTTAGCTTACCCAATTCACCTCTACCACATGTCTTTAGGAAACCGAAGCACACGGAGGAAACCCACCTAACCGAAGCTCGATCCAGTGACCTTCTTGCTGTGAGGCAATCATGCTACCCTCTGTGCCACCATGTCGTCTCTCTTTAACCGTTAAAATCTTCAGTTCCCCAAAATATTAAAAACTGTAACTGAAAGAAATGTTTATGTGATGCTGTGCAAAACATGTCTCTGCGCCATCTTTTTTTAGAGAGTGGTGCAACATGTCTCTTTTTAATGCAATTACAGAATAAACACCATTTAACTGACATGTATTTAAGATTAGTGGTTTCAAGGCTGCAGTTGTGAAATTAGCATGATTTTAAACCATTTGTTTTCTTACAGACAATCAAAACAAATCAGCAGAACAAAATCAGATGAGAAGACAGAGAACATCCATATATGCTTATTTGTTCAAGAGCTACTGAGCAGTTGAATGGAGTTTGATGATTCTTTGAGCTCTCAGCATATCTCTTTGTGTCCATTGTGAAAAAAGACATTAAGTTCTCCTTGAAAAGCACCTCATTTCCAAAAGGGACATTTAGTGCTTAAAGGCCTGTGTAAGAGTTAGACTTTTCAGACTGAAATAGCCTCTCTGCTGTACCTGCACAGCCATTTTTAAAACACTACAGTGACATTGTAGGCCTACTTAATAACATACTTGTGTTATAAACTCAGATTTTATGTATGTATGCATGCAAATGGCATAAAGATGAGTTTTAAATGCTTTAAAAAATCAAGCAGCATTAAATGTAATGTCTCAGTCCATTTTACACTGAGGGTGCTATCACACCAGCACTTTTGGACTGCACCTGGGTTCGTTGAGAAGGGTCTGGCTGCAGACTCAGTGCAGATGCAATCTAATGTGCAGCCAATGTTTTTAATGCGCTAACCCCACCCCTAACCCTAACCCTCACAGTGACATCACTAGCTCCTTTGAGTGCATTGTGTCTGACATTGTATTTCTGAGCGACGCAATCTCAGCTTGCATTAAAAAGGCTGGATCCAAATACTATTGAGCTCATTTGATGTCAGAGTATGGTACATTTAGCTAGTGTGAATGTGTCTTCTGAACTCAAGTGTGCACCAGTGAACTGTACCCGAGTACGCCTGAATGAGATTGTGTGGGGTATGCTTTGTGCAAACTCTAGTCCGGTTCACTTCTAGTATGAATACCATTATTCCAAAAAATGGAAGGGAACCCTAACTGTTCAACAAAATATAATTTTCATAACGTTCATTCGTGTGTGTATGTGTCTGTGTATCATGTACTGTACCTTGGTGACAAGCAGGACTGAGCCAGTAAAAACACAAAGATAATGTCTGCTCGTCTCCCCCCAAAATAGCTTCTGTGGACATTGCGTTATGTTCTGAATGTTAAAAATATTTTCGCAGCAGATGGACACGAGTCACTTCCTGTTTTTCGTAAAACTAAAAGATTCAGTGAAAGCAGAACGACCGTGATTTGCTAACATCTTTCCATTTTGGTTATACATATCATATTCTATATTTTCAGGTTTCCTGAAATGTAGATTGTTGTTCTGAGTACAGCAAACATCATATAAAGCGAGTTGTTCTGTATTATCTACTTTCATTTAATATATGATATATCCACTTTTTGCAACAATTCCAGTAGCCCATATCTCTTGTAGTGTCAGTATATTTTTGTAGAACTTCTACACTAATGGTTTTACATGCCTTCTGTTACTGAAAGCAAAGACTTTCCTTTTAATTTATTTAAAGACCATAATTGTGTGACATTGACAGTGCAATAGGGTTAGCTTGTTTTTGTGATGAAGATAAATAAATCTTAAATGAATAAACATCTACATAATTGCTTTTACTGTGGTTTATTTAATTCATTTTATGAAAACTGTAATTTTCAATTCAACAAAAACAACTAATACCTTCTTGTCATGTCTTCTAATATTGTTGGCCTTGACTATGAATGAATGAATGAATGAATAAATGAATGAATGAATGAATGAATGACCAACCATAGACCACAGAACTAACTTCTTTAATGATGTCCACAAATATTAAAGTCAAAACATTGTTACTCCCATACCTAAAATATATATTTTACAGTTCTATGCAGTGGTGGAAAGATAACAAAAATATAATACTTAAGTAAAAGTACCAATACTTGCCTAAAAATGCAGTGCAAGTAGAGTAAAAGTATCTGCTGTAAATTTTACCCAAAGGATGAATAAAAAATAGACCTTTCAAATGTACTCAAGAGTACTGATTAGTGAGTAATACGCTGTAAAAAGCTGATGCATGTAATTTGTGTGTAAACGTAACATTCTGAAGTGCATTTAGTGATTGCCCAGCAGGTACACAATGTTATAAAACGTTAATATTAGGTTAGGTTTAGGTTGTGATGTCAGATGGCCAAAATTCAATGTCTAGCCAGCATCTAAGGACAACATTATTTTGATGTCCAATAAAGACGTGAAAAGATGTTAATACTTGGTGGATTTTATATTTTGTTGGAAAGTGACCAAAATCCAACATCTAGCCAACATCTTAAACCAACATCATACTGACGTCAATACAGCCTCTGATGGACATCATATTAATAATGTTCACACAGCATGAAGCTGTAACATCATTGGACATTGATATTTGGTTGATTTTAGGTTAGGTTAGACATTAACGTTGGCCTGACGTTGGGTTCCAATTTTCATTTTCAAACAAAATGCAACGTATATATATATATATATATATATATATATATATATATATATATATATATATATATATATATATATATATATATATATGTTTCTAAGTAAAGTATTTAACTATTTAAATATTATGAAAAGGTGATGTAATGTGACGTTTATTACATTCTTACACAGGTTCCCACTTTTATACACATTGATCAGTTATAATAGATTTAAAAGAGCACTTGTGTGTCTGCCTCTTTTTGATCAAGTGATAGGGATATGACATTTAGAATGTAAGCAGAACTAAAAAAAAAAATAAAAAAATGAATAATGCATAATAATCCCATTCATCTAGTTACAGTACATTTCGATGGTCAGATAATTTAAGCCATTCTCGTATGTGACTTTGTTCTTTGTGTGATCAAAATGTAGCCAATAGCTTTGTTTCCATCCAAAAAAAATAATTTAATGTATGTACAAATTGGGAATAATGCATAAAAGACATGTAAATAAAGCATTTCTGTCCAATGAATCAAAGAGAACAAAATCATCACTTCCTGATTTTCTGGCGCCAAATATCAACAGTTAAAAAGAGAATTTACTGCAGTAGAAAAAAGATGCATCAATATTTTATTTACTTAATAAATGTAATTATACCTCAGAAGACAATGCTGACATACAATGAACGCGTGGGAGTGTTTGAAGTTATGAAACGCGGAGAATAGATGCTCTTGACACTCTGGAGGTAATTATGGATATACATTATTACTAAAATGGTTAAGGCGCTTTAGAATGACCAAAACAACATTTCCTATGTTTTACAGTCTGCTCAGCCTGCTGGTTTGTCCATTTACACACATTTTCATCATGATCTCTTATAACAAACCTTATATATATTTAGAGAATAAAACCTGTATAAAAAACGGTAACTGACTCTCAGTTAAAGTTCCCTCTCTTTCTGAAACAAGCTTGACTTACCCTGCTTTTCTCCAGTTTAACAAACCTACCATTTTGAAACGGAAAACCAAATTTCTTTCATTTCAGGCTTAAAATTCTCTTGAGTTTTTATTTAACCTCCTATTTGAAACAGGCCCCATGTCGTACCTCAGTATCTTGTGTTTTCTATGTCCTTCATTTGAGTTTAAATCAATAAATATGCGTGTTTTGATAACTCCTGTGATCCTTGCCTTCCTAAGGTGAGCCCAGGCATGACAATTATACATATGCTTTTTAATAAATTGACATAAATCTAACTGCCAATATTGTTAGTTGTCCAACCAAGCTTATGCAAGGAAAACATGACTACCTAATAAATATTGCAAATAATATAGATTTTAAGTATCATTTCTTGACCAAGGTTGCGTTTATTTGATCTAAACTGCAGTATAATATGAACACTGTGAAATTTTATTAACATTGAAAATAAATATTTTTAACTTCAATATCATAATATTTCTGCAATGACATCACATCATGATTTTTAAACATGATTATTATTATTGAGCATTAATAAATTTCATTCGATACATATGGGCCAGTAGGGGCCCATAAAGCTGTTATTATCCTTCCACATTATTAATCAGCTATAGATTCCATATGGCTGTGGCCTGAAATTAACAAGAATTACTTATATTATTTGTAAATTTCCCATTTATTGTATTTTATTAACGTCTACCCCAACCCTAAACCCAACCATCACAGTAATGTAAAAACAGATCTGTATCTTGAGTCTTCTCTATTAGTATAGCTGATTAATTATATGGATGGTTGATAACAGCCTTCTGAGACTACCAGTAGGCAAAGTAGGCCCCTACTGGCCTATATCTATATCAGCTGAAAACCACTGATAGCGCCAATTCATTCGAGTGATAACATTCGAAGAGGGTGACTACTACTACTAATACTACTAATATACTAATAATAATATTAAAGAAACCTAATAAATATTTATGTATTAATTAACACTTATTAATGTAACATTTTATTTTGAGGCTCCGTTAGAGTATAGTTGACTGTCTACTTATTATCTGTTGATACTGCTCCTTCAACAGACATTTAACTGACTATAAGAAACTTTGCAAGTAAATGCCAACTTACAGTACTCCTAACCCCAACCCAACAGTCTACATATAATGTAATGAGAAAGAGTTGGCAACGTAGTTTTAGTTGTAGATGCAACGTAACCTAAATTCAACAAACGGACCATCAAAGTAAAGTGTGACCTAAAGTGTGACCAATTTATTCTCTCCTAGCAAGTGGTAAGAAAACCTCAAGTGTTTTCACGGTCACACTCTTTATACTCTTTGTATTATGCACTTCGCATATTTTGTTACTTTAAATCAAGAAGCCTGCTTTCATCAAGGTCATCCTGGGACAGTAGATATCGCCTTTACATTCTGCAATGAGGGCTTTCTGTCATGTGTTACAGTACAAAGAACATTCACTTATCTTTCAAGTGGCACTGTATAAAGGCAGAAAAGAACAGAAAGAGAGTGTGAGACAGCAGAGTGGGCAACACCTTTTCAAACTAAATCCTGTGTGAAGAGGTGCCAGTTTTCACTTTGAAGAGTACAGCAGGAACAGTGAGCAAGGCGGACTGGCATCACTCGCTCAACTGCCTGAGCGGAGAGGATTAGGGCTTTGGATTTCTCTCGGAATTAGAGAAACTGAGCTCTGCATTCTTGTCAAAAATGAGCAGCCATAAAATTTCATACATGCCTGTGCTTCGTGAGACTGTATCACCAGCCGTTGCACCACGGCATCACCTTACTGTCAGCAAGAAGCACCCCAGAGATGCTGCTGTCAGCATATTTTTAGAATTCGACTATCGAATTCAACTTAGTGACAATGCAGCCACGGTTCATTCTGAAAATGTACCTCTATAAACATTTATAGAGACCTAAGTCTAAGATTTTTTGCTGTTTTTGTTTTCGCCAATATAGAAGAGGCAGCTATGTATGCTTTTTGAGATCTCAAATTTCTTTCTTGAGTGCCATTCATGGCTGCTGTTTACATGTAAATCCACCAGAGGCCGCTGTTGACTGACTGTTTGACTGACTGAACAATTGAATAACTGACTGATCAACTGCACCCCTCCTCCCTACATCCAACCCAAAGCATTAAAAAAAAGGGCAGATTAACCTGTCCACCCACTTCCCAAAACCTACCCACAAATTTAAAAATCAATTTAGAAAAAGCCCTTACCTAATTTTAACTAAATTTTACCACATTCTCACCCTGTTATTTACTGTTTATTTTATTTTTTGGCTTCTGTTTTCGTCTTAGCAGCTTACTGGAACCGCTCTTCACCAGACTCAAACCCCGTCATTGTGGTAGTATCATCTCTGCATCTTGAGTCCACTGACATACATGGCAAACTACTGGACAAACTGGTAAGAGCCGGAAAGCAGTACACACAAAGGTAAGCTCTCAGCTGGTAAATGAGAAAAAGGAACGGCATCATACTGCCCCATAGTGTTCGTTTAAAAAACTGAAATACAGCCATACTTCTTTCTGGCTACATAATTCACGATCTCCAGAAATGTATATAGGGCTACGTTTTCAGAATGAGTCTATGTTGAACCAATGTGGTCAGATTTTGTCTTTTTTTTCTACTGTGGAGTGTGAAGTCTCTGGTGTGAGGGCTTTTGGAATAATATGGCAGTTGAAACGAAGAGAGAAAAACCTTTAGGCTAGTAAGTGTTTTCACAGGTAGAAACAAATGGACAAAGCTGCACGTCCTTTGCAGCAAAGCAAGGAGAAAGATTATACAAGGACAATAAAAGGGGGAAAAGCCTTTATCTAAATCTTGCCTTTAGACTCAAGTAGAAAAATAATGCTTGGAGCATAGACACTGAAAAGAGGGCAACCTTAAAGTCTTCTAAAAGTAACCACTACATGGAAAATCATTCTTCAAGAGCAGTGTGAAAATTAGGAACTTAACTTTTTTGCCCACTAGGCACAAGTGGCCTGTGAATACAGAATTCTTTCTTTTCCCCCAATCCAAATACATTAAATAATGCATTGTACAGGCTACCTGAACAACTGTAGAAATCCAGACATGGGTCTGAAGGCAGAATAATACTTATTTTCCACCAGAATGGATCGCACTCTGGAGCACTTTTTTCAGCCAGGTGAATTGGAGCCCATAGTAAACCCACTGTGCTTCCACAGACTTAAAGAACAAACTATGGCGTAACAGTGTGTGTTGTTTACATGACTATTTCAAGTCTAAAAACAAACATTGCATGCCCCAATGTTTCTGAAGGCAGTTCTGTATTTTTGTTTTGCTGTTTAGAGTATCAGGGGTGATTCTAGCACCAGCAACTGGCATAACTCTCCATGCTCCAATCTGTTCTTTTCCAAGATAAACTGAAACTTGGATCCTTGATTCACAGTGAAACATTATGTTGTTGCTCAATGGTACTGCTGCAGACCTCAAGCAACAAGAATAAAAGACATGAAAGCTATTTTTTTCTTGTAAATGTTTTATAATCACAAGCAATGGATTAGTATGAGCCTGTTTTTCTTTGTGCTCCATTTATTTACAGTTATGAAATTGTATTATGGAGAAGGCGGCATGGTGACGTAGTGGGTAGCATTGTTATCAGTTGACATTTCTGTGTGGAGTTTCGATGTTCTCCCAATGTTTCCGTGGGTTTCCGTCGTTACAAGCATAGTTTGTTGATTTCCCAAATCCGTCACTCCAACAAACATTCGCAAACTGCGTCGCAAACTTGAGCGCTCGCAACTACAGCTCTGGAGCTGTAGTTAGAAACGTAGTTCCTGATTGTGTTCTATTCCCACTTATCCCCCCTATGCATTGTTCATTTAGAACCATCTAACATTTAAACTTCGAATGATTAAAAATCAAAAAGCATTAAAGCATTAAATCTCTCTTAGTTGTAATTTGCTTTCAAACTATTTTTACAGTTCAGTTTTAGAGATTTTCATGTTTACAATTGTGCTCCCTTCACAGTGCACTTTAAAAGCATTGATGTAATTTTGAACACAGCCTCAAGCGAAAGTTATAGGTGACCTGCTATTTAAAAAACGGAATTTAAATTACTTCTTCAAAGCTTCTGAAAACAAAAAGCATACGATAATTATTTTATTTATAGTGGGTTATTTATTAAGTATCTGTACTGTATATGACATAGGCCTGCCGGTTAGAACTTTCTGCTGTGGTATACAAGTGTCAAATTCTAAAAGTAGACTTTTCTACAAAAAAATTATAATAATAAATAAATAAATAATTTCCTACTTAATAATAATATTAATAATAATCATCATCATCATCATTGAAAAATAAAAATAAAAAAAAATAATAATAATAATCATCATCATCATCATCATTATTACTATTAAGTGAAGTTTATTCATAAACTAATTTCGAGAGGATCACGTGCTTATGATTGACACGGCTGGCCCCGAGTCAAGCTAATGAATGAACCACCAATCAGGCTATTCCTAACCCAGTATAAATAACCAAACACCCTACCTTTAGTCATCTTCGTTTTGAAGAATCCCCCCTTCCACCCCTTCTCCTCCTCTTTTCTACAGGGCAGCACGGCGGCCCAGTGGCTAGCACTGCGGCCTCACAGCAAAAAATGCCTCCGACTCGGGTATCCACCCAACCGGTCAGCATTTTCATGCGGAGTTCATGTTCTCCCCGTGCTTGCGTGGGTTTTCCCCGGGTCCTCCGGTTTCCTCCTACACCCCCAAAAACATAAGACTAAGTAAATTGACTAAACCAAATTAGCACCAAATTTAATTCTGTCAGCAACACATCACCTTAGCAATCCTTACGCAGCAGGAGGGGGGGTCCTCGAGATCTACCCGAGTCAAACTCCCCTCTCGCCCTGCAACGGAAGGGAGCTCCGGGCTCGAGGATGTTTTGAGCTCGGGGCTCTCTCCTGGGACAGCATTGCAAACTAGCTTATTACCAATCATCAGCTAAGTGTGAACTCTTGAAATTAAGATTTTTCATTTCTTATATATAATAAATAATAAATTTAATTTTATAATAAATCGCCTCAGTATTTATTTATTCATATGATTTATATATGATATTAGAATCCATGGTAGATTTGTAAGTGATTTGTTTTAGAATAGGATATGTCATTCTCAATAATATTTGTAAAGGGAACATATGTGCCATTTACATATATTTCAGTTAATATAGAAAGCGAGTGCATGTTTTTACCAACACTAATATTGCATTTTATTTAAATGCGTGTTTGTTTAAAACAATATCATTTGCACAAAGAAATATTGGGTTCTTCTGTAAAGAAGTAGTTTATCCGCCCCGTTTAGAGTGTCATGTATGGGTGTTTTACGTTATAACTAACATGGTTCAAGCGATGGATCTGCGACAGAGAGACTATGCGTTTTGGGAAACACTCGCACTACGTCTTTCTTCTCCCAAACAATTTATCGTACCATGATAGTTCAGCCATGAGTTACGTCGTTGTTCAGGAAATGTATCCCTGGTTGGGGGTTGGGGGTGGAGCGTTGGGCTAAGGACCCACCTCATCAAAATGAGATGTTATGAAACACCAACATGGCGGTACTAAACATTAGCTTTGATATAAACACCGCACTGGGAGTAAGTAGGTAATTGCATTATGGGATCTTGATCTGTGCTCTGTCCAGTTTTGATGTTCAAAATTAAACTGAAACAATACATTTTATGATAAATAATATATTGAGGATGTGAAATAGGAGTATTGGCAGTTTAGTACCAACAATTTTCACCTTAATTTACAAAACAAATCTAAGCAATGATTGATTTAATAATTTGTAGATATTCAGTCTAGTAACATACAAATAAACAAAAACAAAAAAATATTTTCAATTGATTGATTGATTGATTGATTGATTGATTGATTTAGGTATAAATGAGTCTCAAAATGCTTAGAAAAGAGATATTTTTTTTTTGTATGACAATGAAATGTTCAAATGTAAAAGTCAAGTTACTATTCTAACAAAATGTAACCTATAGTTAAAGTGACTAAAGTAAACATCAAAGTTACTGATGTCCATAACTGCAAAGGCATTTCACATTTTCCAAACATAAAATCTCAGTATGTGCAGTGGGGTTTTCTCTTGCCCTGTTTGGAGTGACAGACAAGTAGTTTTCCACTGTAGTTCGGTTCACACAAACGGGCGTCAACAAAAATACAGTTGTGAGTTCTGAAAATTGGGGGCTGATAGTTTTATTATAGTTAAATTGGACTGATGATGTTTTCAAAAGGAAATAAATCAACAATGAAGCTGACAGAAGAGAAGAGATTAAATGTAGATGGCTAACCTCACGAGACTAATAAAATGCAGGCCGAAGGCACCTTCTTTGTTAGGGGAGATACTCATAACACAAAGGAAACTATATGAGACCCTCCAGATGTGACCCAAACAGATCTCCCTGTACGAATAAAAGAAATTTACATACAATAGGACTCCTTACTACCCAATTCCCTCGAAGACCTGTTAGGTCTTTCAGGGAACTGAGAGTCTAATGCATTCTTTTGAGTATTTATTAAGAGTTATGGAAAGTCATGTTGTTTATAGAAACCTGATTGTTGTGTTTAAGAATATATATAGGGTGTCACAGTGCCGCAGTGGGTAACAGGCTCATACTATATCAGAATTATTAATCCCCTTATTTTATTTATTTTTATTTATTTATTTATTTATTTATTTATTTATTTATTTATTTATTTATTTATTTATTTATTTATTTATTTATTTATTTATTTATTTATTTTTTTTTTTTTTATTAATTTTTATTTTTATTTTTTTTTTTATTTTTTTTTTTTTAATTTTTTTTTGTATGTGTCTTTTAAATATTTCCCAAATGATTTTAAATAGAGCAAAAACATTTTCACAGTATGTCTGGTACTATTTTTTCTTCAATATTTTTTTCTTACTTAAAAACCATGTTAAGGTCAAAATTTCAAGCTCCTTTAAGCCATATTATTATTATTTTTTTTAAGATAACAAGAACAAACCATCATTATACAATGACTTGCCTAATTACTAACCTAATTAACATAGTTAGGCCTTTAAATGTCACTTTAAGCTGAATAAAAATGTCTTAAAAATATCTAGTGAAATGTAATGTTCTGTCATCATGGTGTGTATACATGTATATGATAATCTTAGTAAATTGCAATTGAGTCTGTACCTCTGTTACAAATCCCAGTCATTGTAACACCTACTATACTATATGTATGTTTTACCCTGTATTTTAATGTTATACAGTTTCATAAATATGCATTGGTAACACTTTTGCTTAGGTCACAATTCATGCTATTAACTACTAGCTTACTACCTGTCTGTTATTACCCAACTACTACCTTTCTAACTAATAAATGGTTAATTAGTAGACTATTAAGCTAGTATTGTTAGTTAATGGTTTCTTAAAACCATGAATTTTGACCTAAACTAAAGTGTTGCCAAATTATTAATTTAGATTTTAAAAGAGATAATTTAAGCTGTTAGAAGATTTGCTGTTGAAGATTTCTCCCCCTCCCCACCCAGGAAAATACAGCTATCTATCATCTTTGACTGCATTACTCTAGTCTTCCCAAATGATGTACAGAATGTACATGCATGGTAAATAATAAATGCGCATAAACAAAAAAGGGAGAACAGAGGTACCGTGTGTGTGTGTGTGTGTGTGTGTGTGTGTGTGTGTGTGTGTGTGTGTGTGTGTGTGTGTGTGTGTGTGTGTGTGTGTGTGTGTGTGTGTGTGTGTGTATGAATGTAACTGAGATTGTGTATTCCTCAAAAGGTGTCACATACATGACAATGTAAACACTAAACTCAGATCTAAAGTAAAAAACATGTTCATGGAATCTTTTACCAGAGATGCCGGCATTTAATGTTTAAACTCCACCACAGAAAACATTTAGAAAGCATTTTGAAATGTTCCATTTGGGTTTTGTATCATAAATAAATCCAAGGATAAGAAGCTCTTCATTTTCTCAAATGAGGGCATTCCTAAATACATGCACCACTATCACTGCTCTAATAGCTCTGGATATTTAAGTCTTTGGAAATCACACTGAACAGAATGAAACATTTACCATGCCAAATTAGCTAAACAAGATAAATATTTAATGAATGCCACAAATTAAACTATTGTTTCTGTTCTGCTCTTATGTGTGGTTTGCTATCCTAAACCCATGTTGAAATGTCATCCCATGAGTCTTAGAATGGATTTGTTTGAGTGTCAATCAGCACTACCTGTTGTGAATGAGTACATTCTCACACAAGTTGTGTCATTTAAAAGGAATAACTGTTTGAGGCAGAAAAAACAATACACTGTAACCTATTAGTGTCTTTATTACAACTTGATATTATCAAGACAACGTGATTGTCATGAGGCCATTGTATTTAAGTAATAATAATTATTTATTTATTTATTTATTTTTTTATTTTTTTTATTTTTTTATTTATTTATTCATTTTTTTATTTTTGCAGTGGAACACAATTAATCTGTTGTTAAAGCGTATAAATATGTGTCAATACTCACTCACTACTCATACTTTATCAAAGATCGCCACAGCGGGATAAACTCTCAATTACTCTGGTATATGTTTTAAGTAAGGGATGTCAAACTCAATTCCTGGAGGGCCGCAGGCCTGCACATTTTAGTTACAACCCTGCTCCAACAAACTTACCTGTAGGTTTCAAACAAGCCTGAAGGACTCAATTAAGTTTGATCAGGTATGTTTAACTAGGGTTGGAACTAAACTCTTCAAGGCTGCGGTCCACCAGGAATTGAGTTTGAAACCCTTGTTGTAAGTGGTGGAAGCCCTTCTAGCAGCAATTGTCAATACTCTGTCAAATAATTACATAAAGTGGCATTATTTTCTTTAAATTTCAAATATTTACATTTCAAACATAATTTTAATGACAAATTATATATATATATATATATATATATATATATATATATATATATATAGAGAGAGAGAGAGAGAGAGAGAGAGAGAGAGAGAGATTTTTTCAACATATTTCTAAACATAATTGTTTGAACAATTCATTTATAATAACTGCTTTATTTTATCTTTGCCATGATGACAGTACACAATATTTGACTAGATATTTTCAAGACTCTTCTATACAGCTTAAAGACATCTTCTATTGACATTTAAAGGCTTAACTAGGTTAATTAGGCAGTTTCTCCAGAAGATAAAATATTATCAGACAAACTCTGAAAATGCCCTTGCTCTGTTAAACATCATTTGAGAAATCTAAAAAAATAAAAAATAAAAATAAAAATAAAAAAATTCTAAGGCAAGCTAATATTCTGACTTCAACTGCACAAACACACACACACACACACACACATTATATATATATATATATATATATATATATATATATATATATATATATATATATATATATATATATATATATATATATATATATATATATATATATATATATATATCATTGCCTATAAACTGTATGATAGTTATAATGGCCTCCTGATATTCATGTTTATGACAGAATAATTAAAAGTTATGTTGTCTTGATGATATCAAGTTGTCATAAATAAAACAAAGACAGCTTATGATGTTTCTGTGTATCAAGTTGTCAATAAATATATCTATATCTAAGATATACATATCAATAAACATATCTATATATAATACAAAGTCATCTTTGTATTTAAAGAGCCCCTATTATGGGTTTTTGAAAATGACCTTCCATCAGTGTGCAACACAGCTCTAAGTGAATAAAAGCATCCAGCTGAGGGTTAAATCTGAAAATGCACCTTGTTAAAAATATAGTTTTTTTATTTATTTATTTTTATTATTATTATTTTTTTTTTTTATAAAGGGTTAAATTTAGTGTCATGTAAATGATTTGTCATTCGTCCGGATCTTTAGCCTGTTTTGCAAATATGGAGTGCCTTATCCGGTAAAATGTTAAAACATGCAATTCCCTTCAGACATTAGCAGAGTGCGAGGGATCATGGGATTGATCATGTCACAAAGATTACTATCAGTAGCATTTTGGAGATATGCATAAAGAAACGGTTGATGGAAACGCCAAGATGTGCATAAATTTAAAAAATACGCATAAAAATGTATGCGCATAACTGAGTAGGATAAACTTTTTTATTGGATAAGAAAAAAGAAGAGATAAACTACAAAGGAAACACTTTTACTGAACAAATTCCAGTATGCACATTAGAAAAAGGTAATGTGATTTCATTATAAGAGATCATGTGATGATGAAAATGTGTGCGAATGGATAAAGCTGCGATCACACGAGTTTGTGTTTGTGAAATTCTGTCGTGCGGCACTGTGAAAAGGGGCGAGATTAAACATGCTTATTAGACATTTAAAAAAGTGAGCGATTGCTCCATGTTTTTAATTTCTGTCCGGAGAGGTCATGTTGTCATGTTGATCCTCTACTAGTCTCACGCAGTCAAGTGATGCGATTTCGCAGGTCAGAGTTCACCAAGCTTGAACTTTGCCCCGCAGCTACCTGCGAAACTGAATGAATGGAAGTCTACAGGAGGAAAACCCCAGTCTGAGCACAGCTTAAACCAGCAGGCTGAACACACTGTAAAACATCTGAAATTTTGTTTTGGTCATTCTAAAACATTATAACCATTTCAGTATTGGTGTTATTATATTATTAATGACCACCAGAGTTAAGATTAATTATTGTCTGTGCTCCATGTCTCACGCCTTCAAACGTCACCATGCATTCACTGGGTGTCAGGATTGCCTTCTGAGGTGCAAGTCATTCTAAATAAAGAAAAGATTCACGCAGCTTCTTCAACCGCAGTAAATTCATTGTTTACTGTTGATATTTGGTGCCAGTTAATCAGAAAGTGATGATTTTGTTTGCTTTGACTTTATTAGCACATCTTTTATGCGATAATCCAGTTTTGTGCATAAAGTTAATTAGCATTTTTGGAAGGAAACATAACTACTGAGAGATGTCCAGACATACGGGTGTAGGGAATAAAGGGTTAAAGTTAATTTATACAACAACACTACAGTATAGCTAATCATGTGCTGTGTTTGTTCCTGTCATTTTTCTGCTTATGGATACAATAACATGTGCTGCAATGTGGAATTCGCCGATCGTTTGTTATTAAAGGAAGGATCAGCAAAGACTACTAATGTATGGGACTTTGTCAGTAACTGTAACACATTTTATATATACCAGTTTCTTCTTCCTTCTGATCCTGTAATTATTTTTCTTATCTACACAACGTGAAGTGTGATTAAAATTGTTGCTTCGTTTCTGTAGTTTGCAAAAATATGTATTTGATTGTGTTTTGTAACTTGTAATTGTTCCACAAGGCTTGTAATCACATATCTGTTATAAATAAGTGCTTGTAATGCATCTGTCAGGTTAAATCTGTATAGGCAATTTCACATATGGCTTCCAAAACAATGTTGAAAATGTGATGTGTGCTTCTTTTACCGATGTGTTTTGTGCTCACGATCTCTTGTTGTTTGTTGGTACGGCCGCTGTCAGCTGTTACTCATGCATGGTGCAGTCAATTTTCAAAATAGTTCAACTTTTGCTACTATAAGGATTAATACTGAATGTGTGTTGTTGTTATCACTTGGGGTTATGGTTATAACGTAATATGCTGGTGTTTAACTGCATTGCCTTATTACACTCCTGCATTGGGCTCACACATATACTCTGTGCTCTGACTACTTCTTGGGCATTTCGAACAATCACAACAGACTGTGTCATTGGACCATTCAGATAAGCCTCACGCAAAGGAGGGGTTTGAGAACGTTATATAATAATGAAAGTGTTTTTTGACCTTGCATGCATATCAGCCTGTTGTTAGAGACCCCTAAAACCAAAATATGACCTTTTACAATGCAAAATAGGGCTCTTTACACTGACATAACAGAAAAAAAATACACTCATATAAAGTCATAAGCATACAAAAATTGCATTCATATTTACCTGTGTCATGTAACAGGCTTCATGACAGTCGTGAACACATGCTTCAAGTAACGTGTTAACACATTTTCATATTCAGTATCTTAACAGCCTTTAGGTAATAAGAAGTTATCTGGCAGACAGGCAAAGTTAAACTTATTTTCCTTCCCTGCACATGAGCTGTTAGTTGTGACTTAATCTCAACAAGATAAAAGAAAATGGGGTCAGGCAGATGTAAAGCCATGGCAATTTCATTTTGTTTGTCTTTTAAGTGTTTCAAAGCAAATTACACAGAAATGTCAACCTTTTGGCAGTGAATGAGGGAGAGTGCTCCTTTCAGAGAACCCGCATCATCGATTTGACCTGTGTGGGCAAAACAAGTGCGATGTATTAGAGCCTCCTCTGATCTTTCTGTGGAACTCTTAGCTTGCTCAAATGATGTCCCATGCTGATTGTTAAGGATTTACATGTGCTGAAATTTAGGATTGCTGCCTCTTAAACTTATTGACCTGTCTTTGGGCAGTTGTAAGGGTTTCATCATTGGAAATTATTCAAATTTACTCTCTCATCTAGGCTATTTTTTTTTTTTTTAATAAGAAATTACTAAAAATGAAGAAACTATCATGAATTATATTTGTCAAATAAATTAAGTAACTTAACACAAGATCAGTCTGATCTGTATTCTCCATAAATACATGACCAATTATGATTTTAGGTTGATAATAATGTACTTGTATGTTTTGATAGAAGTTCCCTTTTTCATTAAAACAGTAGTAATAACGTGAGAGCTGTAAACTATTATTTTGATATTTGTTTGTGTTTTGGTTTAGGTCAAGTTTCCTTAGTTACTGCCTAGGGTTTCAATTAAGAGTACAGTACCTTAAGTGCTCTTAACCCTCATGTTACCCTAAAATCTCCTAACACCTCGTTGCCACTGTGGTCAATTTAACCCCAGCAATTTAAAACCTCCAGAATATATATATATACATATATATATATATATATATATATATATATATATATATATATATATATATATATATATATATATTTTTTTTTTTTTTTCTGCCAAAAGGTTAGTGTCAGGTAATTTATGTCTTTGTTGACTACTTAACAACACTCTGAAATACCCCCTCCCCCTCCCTTTGCAAAAACCTTTACTTAGAGGCCATTTTCATGTGAGAGAGCTTAAAGAGAGCGCCCAAAAAAAAAAGTTCTCGCAAGAATTAAGTTTGCCCTCCTTCATGGGATGAGAAATATCAAAGTTCTCGTGAGAATTAGGATTCCCTTTACCCCTATGTCATGTGAACTGTCAGTGGTTCTCAAAATACAACAGGTATGTTTGTGTTTTTTTTTTTTTTATTTTAATTACTATTATTATTATACTTAACATTTCTTAACATAACACACACACACACATATATATATATATATATATATATATATATATATATATATATATATATATATATATATATATATATATATATATATATATATATATATATATATATATTAATGTATTCTCCATAAATACCATTACATAAAGACCATTACATATGTAGATACACTGTAAAAAAAAAAAAAAACTAATTTTACAGAAAATATCCTTAAATTTTTTACAGTAATTTTTTGTCATTTCACATTATATTCAAAACTTAGTAAAATGACAACCAATCTCTCTAAATTAACCGTTTGACTTTCATTTTAGGTACTTTATTATTAAAGACAAATTACTGACATTTGTGTTTTTTATACAGGGAAATTACAGTATTATTTATACAGTATTTTTTCTGTTATTTTAAATTATATTCAAAAGTTCGTATAAAATTACAAACAATATCTGTAAATTAACAGCTTGAATGTTATTTTATGTACTATATAAGTAATGACAATTTACAGCAATTTGTCAGTTTTTTTACAAAAAAATTGACGTATTATTTACAGTGTTTTTTCCTGTCTTTTAAGTACATTTAAAATAATGTAAAATTAAAGTAATAAATTGTAATTACTTGGTCTGTAAAAAAATAAAAATAAATCGTAAAAAAAGGTCAAATGACTGGCAGCTACGGCTGCCAAACAAAAACCATAAAATTAAGGTAAAATTTATTTGTTGAAAAAAAAGTGCAAAAAATAATAAATCTACAGATATTTTCATTAAAATGTTTACAGATAAACACTGTTATTTTAAAGACTTTTCCTAGATTATTACTATCAAATCCATTTAATAAAGTAACACGCTAAGAGTGCTCACATACACCTGTTCCAGATTCCGCTGATTGCACACACACAGTCGGAGGACTGTTATGAACTGATTACATTCACTTTAAAAGCAGCACAGACGCATGCACCAATTGCTTAGTCTTGTTATACTGTTACTGCAACAGTATGACACGTTTCTCTTCTTTTGCCTTGCTTTGTTAATTGTTTAAGTTGTTTGCTGCCAGGACTGATCATTTGCTTGTTAATTGACCATGACTCTGGATTCACTGCATACATCTGTATGCAGTTTGCCCCTGTGTTGACTTGCTTGCCTGACCATCTCTGTGTAATAAACCTGCATTTGAATCTGCACTTCTTTGTCAGCGTCCCCTCCACGTTACAGTTCCATTTCATTTAAGATTTGGAACTGAATCATTTCATACAACTTAAACCTCTACATGTTTTAAAGTAATACTATTCTATAAAATGTAATGTTATAGTTGTGAGAATTTTAATCAGTTGTATCTCGTTTGATGTTTTTTCCAAACTTTTTTGATCCAAAATAAAACTGTTAAATTACGACCAAGAGCATGTTTTGGCATTTTATCAAAGGTGTTAAATTGTAAAAAAAAATAATAATAACATTGTTTTTTCTTGAACTTTTAGTGCAATCATTTTATTGATGGTGTTCGATCATAATAATCTAGGAAAAGTCTGTAAAATAACAGTGTTTCTCTGTAAAACTCTTATTGTGTTACTTTATTAAATGGATTTGATCGTAATAATCTAGGAAAAGTCTGTAAAATAACAGTGTTTTTCTTTAAATATTTTAATGAAAATATCTGTAGATTTAATATTTTTTGCACTTTATTTAAACAAAGAAATTTTACCGTAATTTTATGGTTTTTGTTTGGCAGCCGTAGCTGCCAGTCATTTGACCTTTTTTTTACGTTTTTTTTTTTTTACAGTGTAAGTTTAACATTGAATGGGATCAAATTGACCCCAAGGATATTAGAAGGGTTAAGATTGCTCTTGCCAATCAAGTCAAGTCAAGTGTAAAAACAACTGCATAGCTAAAATGGCTAAAAAAAAAAAAAGTAAGCAAACAAACAAACAAATGACCTTAAAGGGACATATTACAAACAGACATAAAAATAATAAATGTATTTGATATTAAAACAATGTGATGCAAAAAGTGAAAATTACTGTTGTGCTGGTCTGAAAATAGCAACAAAATGCACCATACACATCTTGTGCCTTATTGTGCTGGGTGTATAATAAGGCCCTTTATGGTTTATGGTTAGGGCTATATTAGGGCTATATTGACACCTTTTGGGTTGGCATTCTATACTGTTTTATTTTTTATTTTATTTTTTAATTAATTAATAATAATTTATTTATTTATTTATTTAAATTTAAAATGTAAAATTTTCAATTTTTTTTATAAATGAAAGGCTTATATGCATATATACACATCAGTCATTTTCATCCACTGACATGGTTGTCCAATTCAGCTGAGTGATTAATGTGCAGCTGAATGACTACATCATCCAATGTGTATTAGGTTTCACAAATAGAATAATTAATATATATTTTAGAAAGGTACATATTATGATCCCTGAAGGTTCAAACTAATGTGCTATTTTTTTCACTAGATGTATTGTTGCAACAAAATCATTCAGGCTATAAAATGTGCATCTCCATGTCAACAGAGGTGGCTGAAAACAAGCAGCATTGCTGTCTGGCTAGGAGTTCACTTTCAGACTGTTTAAGCATGACTGATATATTCATATCATTTGGACTGGCTGGAAACATCCTGTGTTCCTGATATTCAGTTCTCAGTCAGGCAGAAACCAAACAAAATGCATTTCTGTCTCATTCAGACTTCGATTTTACTCTGTTGCAGTAAATTCTAAAATGCTAAACTGTTGAAAAATAAATATGTGAGCAGAAGAAAAGCTGCTTTTAGTCTAGCAATATATAAAGTACACTGAAATCCGCAAAAACTGTTTTATTAAGTGTAATGTCATTGCGATGGCTAGTTTTAACAAAGAAAGCAACCTGAAGCCTATTCATTTTTGCATGACTAATGTCGAGACCTAGGACTGCAGTACAAAACTCTTAATGTTCCAGTTAATTCAGTTATTTCATTATTTTACATTGCTTGCTGCACAATTTCAATGCCAAAAAAAGGGCATATCTTTTTTCACACAGGTGTATTCAAAAATCTAAATTACAAAAACAACTCATATATCAATACAACCCAAAATCAGAAAAGCATTGGCACAGTATGGAACACGCAAATAAAAAAATAACGTAACGATTTCCAAATGTTCTTTGACATGCATTTCATTGCTTACATGATGAACACAAAACCTCAATTCATTTCTAAATATACATCCCTCCTCAAAGAAAAGATAGGAAGAACATTTTCATTAAAGAAAGTTAGGAAGACATTTGAATATTTCACCTTCAACAGTGCACAACATAATTAAAAGTTTCAAGGAATCTGGAAAAAATTTAGTGCATAAAGGACAAGGGCGCAAGCCTAAGCTCAACTACTGTGATCTCAAATCCTTCAGACGGCACTGCATCAAGAATCCTCATTCTTCTATAAGAAAACTGACTTGTCTTGGTTTGGAGGCATCTTCAATGGACCACCACACAGTGGAAACATGTTCTGTGCTCAGATTAATTAGTATTTGAGGTATTTTTTTTTGGGAGAAATGGTTGCCGTGTGCTCCAAACCAAAGAAGAAAGGATCCTCCAGACTGGCAAGTACAGGTACTGCCTTCAGTCCCAAACTGTCTCCAATAGAGAATGTGTGGTGCATTTTGAAGCACAAAATAGGACAATAAAGACCTTCACGTTAGGGCTTGTTTGCTGTAAGAATGGGACAAAAATCACACCTGAAACACTTTTTCAATTTGTTTCTTCTGTCTCTAAACGTCTTCTAAGTGCTGTGAAGAAGATTTACAACATTGCATCATGGTAAATGCTTTAATGTTCCAATCCTTTTTTTTATGCTTTGAAAGAACCGCAATTGAAATACATGTTTATTTTGACAAAAAATAAAAAATAAAATAAAATAAAATATAAAATAAAAATTATGAGGAACACATTGAATAATGTTTGCTGTATTGTCTGCAATGAAATACAAGTTAAAGTGAATTTAGAAATAGCTTTTTTTTATTCTCTTTTTTATTTTCTTTTTCAACTCTGTCCCAACCTTTTTCTGGTTTGGAGTTTAATTTTGGTTTAATATTTGTTTTTAATCCAAACTGTAGGTCAATCCTTATGGATGAACATTTAACCAAAATTAAGTATTGAATCAACCTTGTAACTAAACCTTACAGATCAATCATCAAACCATCATACAAATAACATCACAACTCTACCTCCTAAAAGAGGAGGGGCTTGGTGAAAAAAAAATAATAATAATAAATCCAATATTTTGAAATTGGACTTCAATTAGACTTGAACCCAATTTGTCCACTTGGTGTCAATCTTAAATACTACACCTTTAAGGTTGCTGAAAGGGTGTTTAAATGTCACTGAAGAACAAATTGTAAATCCCACACTGTAAAAGTTGTTTCAACTTAAAATATGTGTAAAATTTTAAGTTTACTTTACGTAAAGTTGTCTATACTCAGGTTAAAAGTTAACAGGACTTGACAACACAAGTATAATGGGCATGGTCTATGTTTAGTAAAGATAAATAGATGTTGTTGTAATAAAGGTTTATGTTGATATGACTTTGTAATTCAAGTGTAATGGACATGGTTTAAGTTTAGTGAACATAAATATTGAAGTGAACGCTCTCATTCTTCTTGGCCAATTTAGTTTTTTTTTTTTTTTTTTTTTTTTTTTTTAATATCACTTAAAATTGGGAAAAACCAGAACACTGAGATGAAATCCCAACAAACACAGGGGGAACATGCAAACTCTGCACAGAAATGACTCCTGGCCCAGCCGGGACTTAAACCAGCAACCTTCCTGCTGTGAGGCAACTCTGCTAACCACTGAGCCACCATGTTGCCCTATTGATTTATCCACTCATTATTTTTCTTTATAGCTTAGTCCCTTTATTAATCTGGGGTCACCACAGCGGAATAAACTGCCAATTTATCCAACATATGTTTTATGCAGCAGATGCCTTTCCAGCTGCAACCCTTCTTTTGGATTAATTCATATATACTCATACACTATGGACAATTTAGCCAACCCAATTCACCTGTACTGCATGGTTTTGGACTGTGGGGGAAACCGGAGCACCCGGAGGAAACCCAAACGCAGGAAGAACATGCAAACTCCACACAAAAACTCCAACTGACCCAGCAGAGGGTCGAACCAGCGATTTTCAGAACTATAAGACAGAACTATCTACTGCGCCACCGCTTCACCCACCATTGATTCATATCAATTAAAATTTGTAATATGCTATAATTAATGTACATTGTATAATTAATTGTTTTATCAAATTGTGCCACATTACTTATCTTAAATAAATAATTATTTTGAAGTCTGCGAGTGCAAATTTCACCAAAGAAGCATGTATCGGAGAAAAAAAAAAAAACTGTCAGTATTGCCAAATACACTTGAATTTGTACAGCCCAAACTGTCCAAAACCCTCCAAACTGTACAATAAAAAATCCTAAAAAAATAAAAAGGAGTAGGTACACACAATTAATTGTGTTCAAGTCATCATTTGACTTTCAAAACAACTAAGCTGATCCAAACTCAACCCTCTTAAGCCATTTTTTTTACCAGCACAACAGAATTTCTAGTCAAAGTAAAGCCAAGTAAAACTTTAATATACATAATATAATATATATATATATATATATATATATATATATATATATATATATATATATATATATATATATATATATATATATGAAGTTGTCAACACATTCAATCCACATAAGTTAACTTAAAATATTAAGTCATGATAACTAATTAGTGATATCATTTTTACAGCGCAAAAAAAGTTTTTAATAACAGTTGTGTGAGGGGAGCAGTTTCCACTGATAACTATTTATATATATATATATATATATATATATATATATATATATATATATATATATATATATATATATATATATATATATATATATATGTTTTTCTTTTTTTTTTTTTTTTTTCATGCGGTATTTGAATTATATATTAGTCCAGACAAATCCGTTCATTACTAAGGAAAAAAAAAAAATGTCCAGGTCATGTCCACCCATCACCACGTGGTTTGTCAATCCTGTGTCTTCTCAGAGGAGCAATACACATCTCACTCTTTTTGGATAGGAGCAACAGCAACAGCAGCCCGTCCTTCACATCAGTTCCCAAACTGAAAGCTCTTAGGATGATGTTCTTCAAAGGCATTCATTCAGGGGTCAAAGAGATTTTAGATGTACAAAAAGCTATTGAATCTGGATAATGCTTCAAATTCTTACATGTCTCAATAAAATTAATTGCAAATAAGTTATTATTATTAATATTATTTATTTTATTTTTTTTTACTGTGTGCAGCAATGTTATTTAGGGTGTAACGTTGAAATCTGAATTATTAGCCCTCTGAATTATATTAGTCCCCCTGTTTCAATTTCTGTTTAACGAAGAGAAGATTTTTTTAACATATTACTAAACATGATAGTTTTAATAACTAATTTCTAATAACTGATTTATTTGATCTTTGCTATGATAAGAGTACACAATATTTGACTAGATATTTTTCAAGACACTTCTATACAGCTTAAAGTGACATTTAAAGTCTTGACTAGGTTATTTACAGGTTAACTAGGCAGGTTAGGATGATTAGGCAAGTTATTGTATAATGATGGTTTGTTCTGTAGACTATCGAAAAAAAAAATAGCTTAAATGGGGCTAAAAATTTTGACCTTAAAATATCTTTTAAAAAAGTTTAACCTTTTTTTTAAGTTTTTAGCCTAGCCTAAATAAAAGAAATAAGACTTTTTTCCAGAAACAAAATATTATCAGACATACTGTGAAAATGTCCTTGCTCTGTTAAACATCATTTAGGAAATATTTAAAAATATTTAAAAAATCTAAAAAATGACAAATAATTCTAATTCAACTGTGTATACAGACATTTTGTGTTAATTACTTAAGAGTTGAGCTTTTTTTTTTTAAAATAATTTAAAAGGCTGTCAAATTGTTTCTATTAAAAATAATTATTTGCATGCTGTATATTTTCAGATTTGTAGGACCTTTAACCTAAAGTATTGGGTCAAGTATTAGATGACGTTTTGAGCAATTAAGTTACTTTTCAGGCAAGGTAATTAAAAGATGTTTAAAATTTTAATTGTGTAATTAAAAACTTGACAACGCAGTGGCACAGTAGGTAGTGCTGTTACCTCACAGCAATAAGTTCACTGGTTTGAGCTTCAGCTGGCTCAGTTGGCGTTTCTGTGTGGAGTTTACATGTTCTCCCTGCATTTGCGTGGGTTTCCTCCATGAGCTCTGGTTTCCCCCACAGTCCAAAGACATGCGGTACAACTGAATTGGTTAGACTAAATTGTCCATAGTCGATCTGTGTGAATGAGTGTGTATGGATGTTACCCAAAGATGGGTTGCAGCTGGAAGGGCATCCGCTGCGTGAAACATGTGCTGAATAAGTTGGTAGTTCATTCTGCTGTGGTGACCCCGAATTAATAAAGAGACTAACCCGAAAAGAAAATGAATAAATTAATAATTAGTAATAACAATTAATTGCTTTTAGTGACGTAACTTATCCAACACTGATAGATGCATTGATTTTATTTTTACTTATTTATTTATTTACATATTTTTAGAACAGAACCACACTACCACCTACTACTACTATACATATTGTTTGCTCCATTAAACATATTTAGATAAAATATATTTTGACTGAATGCAAGCATTGCATTACTTTGGGCAGTCAAGCTTGCATCAGCTGATGATGATGAGTTGTTCCCAAGTTGTTCCAATCCATTTTCAGCTATCATAGAGGTCTTCTGTATATAAATCACTTTATTTACATTCTCTTTAACTGCTAAGTGCATGCTTAACTCCCTCCCCCTTCCCCAACTCGTCCTAACACTAGCTATTGTCTGATTTATTTTTAAGTTTTGCAAAGATAACTGTAATTACCCAGCATGTTTCAGACGGTATTTAAATTGTGATTCTTTATGTAAGATCTCTAGCTCTGTTCTTTCACCACAAGTAAGTTCACACTGCAAAATTTTAGCCACAATATTTAATCACCAACAGGTTTTGTGAAATCTTAAGACAAATTCTTAAACATACGAGGCAAATTTGGGCTCATTCATGTGAGGGAGTGCGAGTTATCAAAGACACAATCAGAGAGAATAGCTGACATGTTGCTGATGACTGTGAAATATTTGATTCTCAGATGCATTTAGTCGTGAAACATAGTTTGTGAACCATACGGAGCTATTGGTTATTTTACCTATAGTACATTCAGTCATGTTGCAGATGCACCATGCAGTGCTAACACAAAAGCAACTAAATTCTACCCAAGGTAGTAGTAAAAATGAATATACACACTTGATGTATTTAGTCAGGGCTTTATGCTTTTAGTTTGCTTTATTAAACATATTTTGAAAAAGTTGATTATGAATGAAATGCACATTTAGTAAAAACTAATAGGATTGAATGTGCCTTACTCCTCTCATGAAATATTTGGCCATTAATTAGTAATTAAATTTTATGTCAAATATTACAAATCATTATAGCAAGTGCATGGCATTAGTTGATTCATCATTTATTATCAAATTATTACCTTTCATTTTGCATGCATAAGGTTAAAAATATATCCCATGGTTCCAAGGGCAGGAATCTTTCTAGGAAAACCCTGCTGAAGATCAAGTTTACAACTTTTGTGTTATCAGCCCTCATGGAGCAAACCCCTTTCATCATACCTCTACATCCCCTTGCTGCTTCTCTTCACTTATTCTATTCACTTATTCATCTCTCAGCATACCCATTTCACTCCATTTACAACCCATGAGCACATACCCAAAAAGGCCAGGCTTCTGTGCTACTTTTTTTAACTAGGCTTTAGTTCATGCAATCTGTAATAACAATAAATTTGCCCTCAAATCATTTTCCTCTCAAATCACAAAAGCCAGGGATGCTTCCTCTGTACCAATCTTGAGAGCGATCAGTGATTTACACACACTGAGAAAGGGATTAGTTTGTCTAGAGTGAGAGTTTGTAGCGTGATTGCAGCAGGACAACCTTGTAGTGGCCTGCAGGAAGCTTAGATTTTCATTAATGGTTAGCCCTTGATGAAGAATTAGAGGGCAGTACAAAAACTAAAAAGCTATTTCTAAATATGGTGACAATGTAATTACTATAGTGACTTATTGTAAATACTACATCTAAAAAAAAACAAAAAAAAAAAATGAGGCCATCTATAAACATTAATTAGATTTGGTAAGCTATGAAGAAAATGAGTCCTTGGTAAATAAGATTATAATTTCAATAAGGTAGTGTGTTGGTAATGGCCAAGGGTTACTAAGATGTTGTAACTGCAAGCAACGCAAATATATATATATATATATATATATATATATATATATATATATATATATATATATATATATATATATATGAGCAATATAACACGAGTAGCAGTGCGATATGGCTGTATATCGGCACTGGTGGAAGGCGTGCATTGGCACTGCTACGAGTGTGATATTGTGTTTATACAACAGTTTAACGGCATAATTGTGTATATAAAAACAAAATCAAACATGGAGAGTCTCAAAAACCCTTTTGTATGAGGAACTACTTTCTTCCGGATTTAAATCATAAGCTGACAGTTAAACAGTTGAGTGTGCATCTTTTAAAGTTAAGATCTGTAGTGTCTGCTTTTTGCTGGATGTATGTGGGCGGAGTAATACACAAAGGGTAAAGAGGCTATAGGAGTTCTGATATTGCAGAATATTGCACGGCTATCAGCCAATCAGATTTGAAAACCAGACAGAACCAATTGTTGTATGTATATATATATATATATATATATATATATATATATATATATATATATATATATATATATATATATATATATATATATATATCCTTGCTTAAAAGTGTATTTATTTATTTATTTTAAAATGAAAACAATTTAATATTTATAAGTTAATATACATTGTAAGCTGTAAAAGGTGTGAATTCATTACACATAATGCATAAACTAATGACCATGTTAACGACTGAACCCCATTGCAAAGTTTCATGTCTATTTATTTAGAATACCAAGCTTAATTAATGAAGAAATTTTCTGCTGAGCAAATGAATTGGAAATCATTTTCTCAAAGCATAAGGCTGAGAGGTGAGAAAATGTAAACAACTGTTTGTATTCGCTACCAATTCAAAGCTCGGATTCCAACAGGGATTCTTCCTTCTGGCTCAGCTTCCTTTTGTTGATCTGGATTCTTCAAAAAGCTGAAGAAGAGCTATAGAACACTAACACACTCAGCATCTGATGTCTTTTTTTTTTTTGTCCTCTCCCCATGAGTTTACAAAGAAATATCTGCTGCTCTTGGCTTCACGTTGTCCTCTGATAAGGCTGCTTTGGCAGCACAATCCCAATCGTAAATATTACATTGACAGAAGTTATTCTTGATCTAAGTTTTCTTTTCTTTCCCAAGCAGAGCAGCTGGGAGAGGCAGGTTTGTAACCATGCAAAACAAAATCAACAATAAGAGCCTTGTACTTCTCAGAACATCTCGGCAGGAGTTTGGCAATTGGCAGCAATCATGGCCCCTCTCAAAGTCAAATGAATTAAACATGGAGGGACAATGCTGAAAGATCCTACATAAAGTTATTACGCAAAACAGCTCTTTCTTTAATTGAAATGAAAACAATATTTGCCCTCTTCATGAAAATGCAAGTACCTGTCCACGTAGGAATCCTGTAATACAATTGCTAAAGCCCTCCCTTGATCATTGATAAGAAAATAGGCAAACAGGAAAAAAAATAAAAATAAAAATAAAAAAAGTAAAATCAAACTACAAAGACAAATAACAGGCTTTAAGCGCAGTGGGATGCCATCTGGATACCCATCAAACAGTGCTATCTACCAAATATTCATGCCCACTTTTTTTTTTCTTCTTCTTTTGTAAAAAATGAAATGTTGGCCACTCTTCTTTCATTTCCCTTTTCACCTTGTAAGGACAATCACAAAGCATGATTCAAAATTGTTTCATCCATGACTTTGTAAGGGGATAAAAAAAAAAATGTTTTTAACTTTTCCTGCCCCTGTTGAGATAACACAATTTCTTCCATTTGAGAATGTTCTGATTGCTTGCCCTTTTTTCCCCCTTCTTCTCATCTAGTTATCACAGTTAAAACCAATCAAAGGCGGGCCTTGATTAAAGGTTATAATTAGAAACAGCAAAATAACACACCTGCTCAAGGGGAATTAGTAACAACCCTGGCTGCGTTGATATCCGTTTCATGCTCTTATACAAACCTACATAAATACATAAAAGAAAGAGTAGCCGCTAAAACGTTGGGGTCTTCGTGGACTTTGTATTACAGTGATAATCAGCTAAGTTTGATTATTATTAAAATGTTGCAACTAAACTCTGACATTGAAGACTGAATAAATTGTTACTGCAGTTTAGATTCTGACTGCAATTTAAATTAATAATAAAATAAATGTAGACTTCCTGAACCATGACTATGAAAAAAAATAATAATAATGTACAGTGTTTTTGATATTGTGTATTTTGTATTTGTTCTGCATTATGTTATATTGTAAAAAAGATTTTTTATTAAAAACAGCAACAACATCAAAAGCAATAATAATAATAACAATAACGATAATAATAATAATAATAATAATAATAATAATAATAATAATAATTATTATTATTATTATTATTATTATTATTATTTATCTTTTTTTTTAGTAGTTTTAGTATCATTAATAGTCAAAGAAAGAAAGAAAGAAAGACAACCCAGGCTCATTCTGTAAACGTACCGCTATATACATTTCTGGAGAGTACCAAATACATCCCGGGAGGTACGTTTCTTGCAGTTTTTGTTTTCGCAGATCCACCGGAGGCTGCTGTGTACGCTGTCTAAGATGTCTAATTTCTCTTGCGTATGCCATTCATGCCTGCTGTGTTTGTGTCATTCCACTGGAGGCTTTTGTCGACTGACTGACTAACCGATCGATCGACTGTCCCGCCCTCCTCCTTCCCTAAACTCTTTCCTCCTTCAAAAACACCAATTGACCTACCCAGCCACTTCCCTAAACCCAACTGACTCTTTTTAAAAACGAAAAGCCCTCGCGGGATTTTTACCACATTTTTTAGATTCTACCACATTCTCACCATGTAATTTATTTGTTTATTTCATGTTTTGGCTTCTGTTTTTGTCTTACCTTAACATTCTGGAACCATTCTTCGCAGGATTCTAACCCCATCATGGCGGTAAACTTCTCTTTGTCTCAAGTCCGCTAATGTACATGGCAAGCTAACTGAACAAACTGTTAACAGTGGGAAAGCTGTCAATATAGAGGTAAGTGGTTAGCTGGTAGCGTGAAAAGGGAACAGCGACATTGTTACATTTTCTAGCTTTGCATGGCTCCACAAAGCACACCAGACCCAATAACAATAAATAAAATTAAAATAAATAGGACACCTCTAAAATTAATGAGGAACCTGCTCCCATATAAAAGAAAAACAACAACAAAGATGATTGACCAAAGAAATAACATACAGTCAAATTTATTTGACATTGAACTTTAAAGGAGACGTAAAAAAAATATTTCTTGCAGAGGTAAAGCCAAAATAAACAAAACAAACTTAACAACTAAGTTTTAAACCATCTTGCCCACACATAAATAAAAAAAAAAAAAATTAAGGAACATTCACTTACCTGCCTACTAACCACAAAACATGGGATAACTTAATAAAACAACAACACATGTTTTTCACTAATAAACAAAACAAGCCGAGAGAGAGGAGACTCTGAATGATGTACCAGCCTGGTTTAAATGGACTTCACCAACATGCCGGCAAGCTTCCATGTGTCGACACCTGATTCACTGCACCTGTGTGCTCATAATGTAACCTGTCGGAAAGACAGTGGATAGAGGAGGAGAGAACCACAACAAAGAGATACATATACAAAAACACAAAGAAAAAACTCACCACTTCAAATTAAATTACGTTTTATAATATTGTTTTAATAAATAAAATAAATACCACAACAGTCATACCACCTTGTATCGTTTATTTTAAAGATGAAATAGAGCTATACCTACTTCTGGCTACATAATTTACAATCTCCAAAGATGTAATAAAGAGCTTTGTTTTCAGTCTATGTTAAAGAAAGCTTAAGGAATTCTAGGAAAATCAAAATCCAACAAACTGTTTGATAAAATAAACGAATACATAAATTATACTTGAGGAAACATGAGACCAATAAATTAAGATGTGATCAAAATGTAAATTCAAGTCAACAGCAATCAAATACTATAAACCACATATTCATTGATGTAACACTATTGAAGCTGATATTAAGGCAACTGCATCCTTAGAGGCTTCTGAGGATATCATTATTTTATGCGTGTTTAGAGGCAACATGATATGCTCATTTGAAATCCCTGTTCCAGAGGGAGTTGTTAAATATTCTGTGTGAGCAGCATTTTGCCTCAAGAAATTAATGTTTGAGTAATACAAGCGGGAGTTCTTTTTTTCTTCTTCCGTGACAACCGCTACTAATAAACTGTTCATTTAGAAAGAGAAACATACTTTTGACTCTGTAAAGGTCAGAGATGTCAATGTGTTATTGTTCAGCAAAATGATTTGCAAAGGATGGCTTTGAAGGTATATTTTTAATGTGACGTCTCATATTCTAAATTGGTAAATAAATGAATCTTACATGCTGCAGATTTGAGGAGTCACTAGTTATTTTATGATTGGAAATAATAATAATAATAATAATAATAATAATAATAATAATAATAATAATAATAATAATAATAGGGGCAACACAATGGCTCAGTGGTTAGCACTGACGCCTCACATCAAGAAGGTTGCTGGTTTAAGACCTAGCTGGGTCAGTTGGCATTTATGTATGGAATTTGCATGTTCTCCATGTGTTGCTGTGCGTTTCATCTGGGTGCTCTGGATTCCCACTACAAGTCAAAAAGAAGTCCTTCTGAAGTAACGTCATTTAGGTATCGCATACTGATTTTCGAATTCTATGAATTCAGACACACTACTCAGCTTGCATACTGATTTTAGCGTACTGTATAGTATGGAAGTATGTGGTTTCAGACGCAGCTTATCAATGACCATTTATTCAATTCAATTAAATGTACCTAATTTAATTTACTTATACGGCATATCTTTGGACTGTAGGGGAAACTGGGGCACTCAGAGGAAACACACATGAACATGGGAAGAGCATGCAAACTCCACACAGAAATGTCAACTAGCCCAGCTAAGACTCAAAACAGAAAACTGTGTCACCTCAGTTACAAAACAATAATTGGTTAATTCCAAAAGAATGTTTATTTCGGTCGTAATTTTCTAAACTAATGTGCTGCATCATTGCACTCCACGCTAATGTTACTTGCGAATGCAGAGAGTGTTTGTTTACATAATGTCTAATAGTACCCTGTTATTTTTGTGCCATTATAAATTTAAAATACAGACTTGTCATGTATAGTGTGTATAATGTTGGTTGGTTGGTTTCTCTCAGTGTGTTAGTATAACGAGACACTAATGTTAGACGAACATTTTTTTTGTAAATATTTTCTTTTCATTCATTCATTCATTTTCTTTTGGGGTTAATCCCTTTATTAATCTGGGGTTGCCACAGCGGAATGAACCGCCAACTTATCCAGCACATGTTTTACGCAGCGAATGCCCTTCCAGCCGCAACCTCTGGGAAATATCCATACACACTCATTCACACCCATACAATAAGGACAATTTAGCTTACCCAATTCACCTGTACCACATGTCTTTGGACTGTTGGTGAAACCAGAACACCCAAAGGAAACCCACGCAAATGCAGGGAGAACATGCAAACTCCTCACAGAAACGCTGACTGACCCAACTGAGGCTCTAACCAGAGACCTTTTTGCTGTGAGGCGACAGCACTACCTACTGCACCACAGCGTCGCCATAATTTATTTTCTTTTCTCTTTACTTTTTTTTTTCTTGATTATTCCTTGAAATATCACATATTCATATCTCACCTGTATATTCAAGACAGAAAACAAATGCTAATCATCAATAATTTTTTCTCCACTATTGATTTTCTAACCCAAATCCAATCTGTATTTGGCCGCCTTTGCCAGCTAAAATTTTGAATGTAGTGGGACTTCACTACAGTGTATGTTTGTGACTGAGTGAGTGTCTATGGATGTTTATTCTACTGTGGCGACCCCTGAGTCAAGTGGGCCTAAGCCGAAGGAAGATGAAGGAAAGTGAATGAATGAACAAAAATAATAAAGACAGCCAAAGCTCGATAGAACATAGAGTAGCATCTTTGGAATAAAAAGGGAAAAAATCAGGAATAACTTTCAGCAGAAAAGTAAACAGGAAAAAAAAAAGAAAAACTGTAAAGTACTAAGTTTCAACAGTACGTTAAAAAAAAAAAAAAAAAAAAAAAAAAAACAATGTTTCATTGTATCACCTTTAAATATCTGCTTTAGTTGATTTTACCCTGGGCATTTTTATTATAGTTTTTTTTATGTTTTTCTAGCTTGATTTTAGCTTGTGTAAAATTATAGTGCTGATAAGAAGACATAAGAAATACAATGAAGCTGAAAAAAATAAGTTATTTATCATATATTATTAACAAAGTAAAAAGAGAAGGTTCTGTTATACTTCTTTGACATTCCAGTTACACATTAACAATTATTTAATATACAAAAAAACATTGGCTTGAATTCTAAACTTGTGCAAAAGGGGAACAAATAAATAAATAAACAAACCAAGAGACAAATGGATGAAAAAAATAGCTTAAGCTTGTGAAGCTAACACGCTACTATACAGTGATGCAAATATACAAAAGTGACTGTCACATCAGAAACAGCAGACGGTTTGTTGCTATGTTCATCTCTGAGAGACATCGAGTAGCCATAAGCCTATTCACCCCTCATTCTACTTCCTCAATAACATCCTGTCAAAACAAATAAATAATATCCTATTTTCACATCGCACCTCATGCATGAGCGTCTGTGTTGCTACATTTGGCAGAATACCCCTGACATCAACATCAGACTCATTCTCTCCAAAGGAGCAATCAAAATAACAAATGCGACTCGTCTACTCCTGTAAAATTTTTATAGTGCTGCTTTTGCTCTTGATTGAATTTGCAAATGGCTTGACTAGTTTCATTTTCAGTAGCATAATGTTGAAAATGAGATGGAAAAATATCCTGCTGAAAAAGCCTTGAATTTTATTCCATAGATCCCCCCCCCCCCCCCCCCCCCCTTCCCTTATTCCGATGACTTATGCTCCACGGATTGCACATTAAAACATGTTAATCCTTTAAGAAGCTTAATTCAGATACTGTGATTTTATTGTAATTTGTGTGATTGGCGCCATTTGCGAGAAAAAAAAAAAAAGAGTAGAACAACAGAAGAGAAAAGTCATTTGCAGAAAAAATGAGGGATCCTGGCTCAGAGAACTTTTTTATTTTTTTTATTTTTTTTTTCAAATTTTGTAAAGTTGGGTATATTATGTTGTTTTATGACAAAAATGTCTTTTTTTTTTTTTTTTTTTTGTCCGTACACTATGGAAGGTGAAAAAAGAGAGTGTCCTCCAACATTTATGACTGTATAGGTCATTTATCACTTTACTAAAATAAGACCCATGAGCGTGTTTTATAAAGTAGTTCCCATTCTGCAACCAAGACATAACGAATTTAGTGCTTTTATTGGTGCTAGTGTGTGCAAACCATGTAGCTCAATTGGTAGAGCTTTGTGTGTAGTAACAACATTCATTCAATGAATTAAATTTACTTTGTTACATTTACTTGAGTAAAATTGTTGGGTAACGTGTGGTTTTTGAGTACATTTAAAGATGTGTACTTTTACTCAAGTAAATTATTAAAGAAATAATATTACTCTTACTTTGCTACATTTGGTGGCGCTTCTCCGTTACCGTCAAATAGTAATAAATATGATTCAAATGACTTGTTTGGAAATATCGCGAGGAATATCGCACTGGATAGGTTGTGTCACGAGAGGTTGCTGTAGAGATGCGTCTCCCTCTTTCTGTTGAGCACGCCCGCCTTTGTTGGAATGATGGCTGAAGTCGAGAAAGACATGTGAGTTTATGTGGTCACGCCATGGCCATCTGCGGTTCTAAGAGGAACGGTCAAGTTGTTTGGTTGCAGTGGGCTTATCGGACCAGGTCACCCTATTCACTCAAGTTCAGTCTATGTTTTTACTCCAAGATGTCAACAAGAATATTTTGATAATGCAATCCTTGCTGAGAATCAAACTGACATTGCAATATATACATGAGTTACAGCTCCAACCTGAAAAAACACATCCTACTGGCAAGTGTCAATATTATCCAAATTTGAACCTTATTGATGATAGCTGTGGGTCAACTAAAGAAACTACTGTATAATGAAACAAATGATTACCTGTTACACTGTTAACTATTAAAAATATAAGATTTGAACACTATTTTTATATTAAAAGATTATGTTTAAGTACTATATTTTTAATGGTTAACAGTGTGTTAATGACTTTTATGTATGACTTCATATATAAAAATGTATATGAAGTCAGAATTATTAGCCCCCTGTATATTTTTAACAGAAATATTGTATCAACACATTTCTATAGTTTTAATAACTAACATTTAACTAACATTAAACTAACACTCTTCCCTTCAACCTGTTGCATTCCCACATTTAAAACAACACAATAAGAGCAATGGTTGAACAATTGTTGGATTATGCTCATGTGTATATATTAAATATAGTTAATTTCTTTACTTATGCATCTCCTAAACCTCTGCAATGTTCAGAGAACAGTCGCATGGTTACTGTGATATTGCTTATACAGAATAGCAATTTTAGGCCTTTACTCAATTGTGTAGAAGCTACTGCAGTTTGCCTTTGTAGGGGAATATAATTATAGTTGTCACGACAACTAGCTTGGGCAGATCGCTGGAGAAATACACATCTGTCACTGAACTGGACAACACATAATATCATGCACCTCACACACACCAGTTCCTGATTCTCGCTGATTACTCACAAACAGCTATAAGCTCATGATGTAGTGATTACCAGGACTATAAATATACATCTTATTCTCCCACGCATTATTTCTGTTTAGGGCATCATGTAAGCAGTACCCTTGTCTTGCCTTCCTGTGTTTTTGATCTTTGCTTTGTTTTGTGTTTACTCTTGTAACTTTACAAAGCATTTCCTTGTCATGTCTTGCTATGTTTCCTGATCCTCAACTTGTTTAGTGTCTCCTGTTCCTTGCCTTATATTGATCATCTGCCTGCTACTTGACTATGCCTTGTAAATTACCTGTATGTACCCATTTGCTCATAAGATTGACTATTGCCTGACTGATTTATTTATTTTTTTTATTTTTTTATTTTTTTGGAAATAAATCAGTATTTGGATCCTTATCTTTGTTGCTAGACTCATTCGGCTACTATGGTATATTTTAAGGCTGTTTAATTATCCCTGAATAAAACCAAGGGGGATTTCTTTGTGTCAGCTCTTTCTTGGTTTATGTGCTTGCTTCATTTCACATAGATATTGTAATTAAACAATATTTTTAATTATTTTCTCTTTTTTTTTTCACTGAAAAACAATCTTAAATTTTTTGGGAACCTGTAATTGTTTTTCCTTGCTCTAAACTGTTGATCAAAACATCTACTTTGTTACTGACTGGCAATAATTGTTAGATTTTATAAGTAAAAAAAAAAATAATAATGTGAAAACTTAGCTGGCAGTGTACTACATGTATCTGACTAACATTATAATGTAAATAAATTGAATCTCTTTTTTTTTTCTCTCTCTCTCTCTTTTGAAGCCTGATTTCCATTCGGGCAACCACATGCAATCTATGTAAACCTATCATTTCAAATGAAACCCCATAAACATAAATGAATCCCTCAAAACTTTTGGAGTCCAAACATTCGTACTGGAATAGAACTGCTTAAGTTTGGTCAAAATTTTTTTTTTAAAAACTTGATCATCTGTTAGTTCTGGCACTAATTTAGAATGCTAAGAAACATGCAGAGAGTTGGCATGGTTAGAAACTAATCATATGTCTATGGTGACTTGAAAAGAGATTTGCCCACGCATTTTTGGTTCCAAACTTCTGAACGCTAGTGTCAATCTGCGTCATCCCCACTAGTGTTGCCTCAGCCAGACCTCACCAGTTCGAACCTACAGTAATTATGCCATCCCGTCTGTTGTGTTGCATCAAGTTGTCATGTGCCAGGAGTCAAAAATGTGTGAGTATGTGCGTTTGATGGCTGAAATTTTGTTCCCTAAATTATTTCTATACTTTAGTTTGCTGTATTTATCTCTTTCTGTTTGGTTCTTTCTGACTCAGCCAGTCTTCCCTGCCAGGCTGTCTTGTATACACACACAGACCCTGTTTTTGATGTTGCAAGGCCAGTGTGAGCACTGCGTTGGCTAGAGATTGAGCTGGACAATGTTCTGAAACCAGGTTTTTGCCAAGTGTTAATGGAGGTTGAAAAAGAAACAAACAGACTCAAACACATTTCTAAACAGTAGACAGATCACAGTTCTGAGAACTAAACAAATAATCCACAGGGGAAGCATGTCTGCAGAAGCATGTCTGTCAGGTGGCAGGAAATGAAGGTGCCAGAACCAAATGAGGTTCTGGGCTCATATCTGTCATTGTCATGTTTGGAAAACTTTTCATCATTATTGGAAATGGAATGTGTACAGATATAACCCTAAACAGCCTGCACTACAAATTAAATAGTATACTGTAGTTTGATAGTATTAGTAGTAGGAGAGAGCAGGGATAAAAGTACCATTTTTCATAAAACCCTATTTTTTAAAAGATAATCTTTTAGACATAAGTGTATTTTTGCTGTGGTTACAAACTCTTAAGTGTGGTCTATCAATATTGGGTAGCATTTTGAAAAAAAAAAAAAAAGTAGAACAACTTCAAAATAATTTCACTGTAAACATACATTGCACATTGTTCCATTTGACCCCATAAAGAAACAAGTAACACACATGTGGGTAAAAAGTAACACACCAATTGTAAATTACTATCAAAATACTATATTTACTCGCTTGATCTTGTTCATTTTAAATACATTTGACTTTGACATTGTTAATGTAATTGTATGCAATTGTTTTATCTTCACAAAATAATACTAAACAGCATTTTCATTTTAAATTTAACTTCCATTCAATGTTTTAAAAGCAATCCAACAATGCAATATGTTTAATTTTTTTACACTTTTTAAATTAATATTTTATTATTATACTCAATATACATTTATTTAAAAAACATAATTATATTAATACTAATAATAATTAAATAAATAATAATGAAAACACTGAAAACTCTGATGTGGAAGTGAAAAATAAGCTGCACTGGGACATAAATAAGTGTTACTTTTGTCCCCACAAGCCATTTAAATGGCTGATCCTGATTTACTTTTAAACAGAAAATATCAGAGATTGCAAACTTAAAGATGTCATTTCACTAAATAACCTGTAGATTGGCCATTAGTGTGACACATGAAGGGTTGTATGCTGAATTTGCTGTTATAACCTGGAAAGCAAATGTTGTCAGGGCTTTGAGAAAATTGCTTTGTTACTTTTGTCCCACGTTTTTTTCATCCCCATCCCCCCTTGTAGGATTAGTAGAAAGATTAGTAATAGTAGTAGCAGTCATGGTTTTTGTATATTGAGTTTTCACAAATCACAGAAATTAGATATGATAGCTCTAATTTAATTAAAGGTTAAATTACTGAAACATTAAATTTTCTCACTATTTACTCACCCTCATGTAGTTCCAAATGTTTATTTTATTTATTTATTTTTTTTTATTATTATTATTATTTATTGATCATAAAATAATATCTTCTAAAATTAATCTAAAAACATCTGATCATTGAATTCAATACTAGGGAAAAACACAGGTTTCCAGCTTTTTAAATAAAAATATTTTCTTTTCTGAAGTCAATCAGGTTTGGAACAAATAAAGGGTGAATACATGATAACAGCATTTTCATCAATTAATTTTCTTTTCAGGTTAGTTTTATTAATCAGGGGTTGCCACAGCGAAATGAGCCACTAACTTATCCAGCATATGTTTTATGCAGCGGATGCCCTTCCAGCTGCAACCCATCTCTGGGAAAAACAGCATTTTCAGTTTTGGTGAAATATCCATTTTATAAAAAAAAATAAATAAAAAAAATAAACTTAAAAAAAAATGTATAGAACTAAACTTTAAAAAATATTTCCTGATTTTGACTCTTTTAAATATTTCCTGATTTTGAATCTTTTTTGTTGTTACTGTTATGAAACCGAACCATCAATTTCACCAAACTCATTTTGGTCTTATCCCTAATTATCTGGCTTTAATACGAGTGTTTGCTTTTCTGATATAATTTATTTACCAATGGAGCCTTATTCCTAACAACAGTGTTTGCTCATCCAGAATTTATCAAGCTGACCACACTGTAGGCTGATAGTGTTGCCTTAACAACATTATCAGCTTGTCACTCATTCTGATTTCCTACTTGTCGCCAACATGCTCTTAAAATGGAAAAAATCAGACAGAAGCATAGACCCTGCAAAGTAGTGAACCCCACCTTTCACACACACACACACACACACATGCGCGCACGCACGCACACACACACACACACACACACACACACACCCCTTTAATAGGTACACCTGTCCATATCATTCCAGCAACTCAATGCATTTATAGGCATGCAGAAATGGGCAAGATGATCTGCTGCAGTTCAAATTGAGCATTGGGAAAGAAAGGTGATTTAAGGACTTTTATTGTGGCTTGCTTGTCTGAGTATTTCAGAAACTGCTGATCTACTAGGATTTTCAAGCACAACCATCTCTATGGTTTACAGAGTATGGTCAGAAAAAAAGGAAATATCCTGTGAGGAGCAGTTATGTTGGCATAAATATCTTGATGTCAGAGGTCAGAATAAAACGGCCAGACTTGTTTCAGATGATAGAAAGGAAGAATAGAATCTCTAAATGCACAAAACCTCGAGGCAGATGGGCTACAGCAGCAGAAGACCACACTGGGTGACACTTATGTCAGCTAAGAGCAGGTATCTAAGGCTACAATAAGCACAGGCTCACTAAAATTGGACAATAGATTATTGGAAAAATATTGCCTGGTCTGATGAGTGCTGATTTCTGCTGGAACATTTAGATTGTAGGGTCAGAATTTGGCATCAACAGCTTGAAAACATGGATCCATCCTGCCTTGTATCAATGGTTCAGCCTGGTGGTGGTGGTGTAATGATGTGGGAGATATTTTCTTGGCACACTTTGGGTCCATTAGCACTAATTGAGCATCCACTGTGTCAATGCCACAGTCTACCTGAGTATTGTTGCTGACCATGCCCATGCCTTTATGACCACGATGTACCCATCTTCTGATGGCTGCCTCCATCAGGATGACTCACCATGTCATAAAGCATAAATCATCTGTTTCTTTAACATGACAATTAGTTCACTGTACTCAAATGGCCTTCACAGTCACCAGAACTTAATCCAACAGAACACATTTGGGATGTGGTGGAATGCATACCTGCAACACTACAGGTTTTTTCTGGGAGTCCCCCATATTTCAGACTCATCTCCTGCCACCCTCCTGTTTTCTTATTTCTTCCATAAAACTCCAGTAATTTCAACTCGACCCCCGGTCCTCAGTTTTTTTGGAACACTCCCCAGTGCATAGTAAAGTTACTTTGCTGTGTTATTCCGATTCCACACTTCAGATTTCACATAGATGGCAATGCATCGTGTTACTAAAGTACTTGCTTCTTGGATTTATCACCCTAATATTATGCTTCTCATTCTATAATAAACATGCTAATATACAAATTATACACAGTCAACAGACACCACAACCTCCTTTATTATGCTTCTTAATCATTGAAATAATCCATGTAAAAGATAATTGACATTTTTATTCATAATGATTCTCGTTTTGGAGGATTATGAGATTCCAATAGGATTATGAAAATATTTTGACATGCATGTTAAAAAAAAAAAAAAAAAAAAAAAAAAAAAAGATGGTGAATGTCAAGTTAAATGGTGGAAGAAGTGAGCAACCATATATTTTTATTTATTTATTGTTATTAATTTGTACATTGATTTTACCTAATTAGTGGATGGAAAGCTATCATAGTATATCAGTAATTGATAAGCATGCATGCAAACAGGGCTGGCATTGCCAAGTCACAGTCAAAGAAAAGTTTTCATCCTTTTGTACTTCAAGTAATGTTTGTAGGGCAAGGTTACAAAAAAAGGTAAACAAAAATAATAATCAAAATTTCCACAGCCTCAGGTCACAGATGCATTGTTTTTTTTTTTTTTATCTGCCTTTAATATCAAAGGAGTGCTCAGTAATTTAAGGCAATTGGGTTTTTTGACAGTTCCATCTCAACCAGTCAATAATCATTAATATCTAATCCAAGTAACAATCAAGCAGTACATGACAGGAATCAGTTATTGTATAAGGTCTCCATCTCTTTCTACAAACCTTATATGTGCACTGCTTTATGATTCTGCAAAATGTCTGTTTAGAACAGTTTAACTTAAAGATATATTGCTAAAAAAGTCACCAGGGTAAAAAGTTTTTGAGTGTACATGTAGCTTTTAAGATACATATGCAATAAGTAATTAAATAGATAATAAACACAAAATCTAACAAGAATGAATGATTTAATCTCAACATCTTTTAAAATTCATAACATGAAATAATGATTTGTTATCATATCTGATTGTTGTCTATATCATAACTTATCAATGTTAATAATAACAATACTTTCAGGTCAGTTATTAGCATTAGGATCATTTTGGAGCTTTAAAATCTCTGTCCCATTCATTTTCATGTTTTCATGAAATGTTCCTTTAAAAGAGTTATGTACTTAATATGCACAGCACGCTTTATTGCAAAATAAATGATCAGTTTCTAGCCACAGGTGCAATGAGTTGTTTATATTATATTCCATAATGCTTAAAAACAAACTATACCACATTGGACTTTGGTCATTAACCATCTACTTTGTTTTAGAATAGCTCTAACTACTCTTCTACTCTGACATTCAGCTTCAAATCGCTGTAATTTTCTGGTCACAAAAGCAATTTCATCCAACTTAAGTAAATACCATTTGGAGGTTAAAATGTCAAATACCAGTAGTTTATGTAAATTTTATTCCCTCGTGATTTAAGGAAGCTTCCTTCTAGAAGCTTTTTTGTTTGTCTGCCTTACAGTCTTCAGCTTTTCATTCAAGGACCAAAAGCAGGGAGCAGATGGCCGACAGTGATATGTGGGGTTGTGGAGAATCAAATTGCTTGCCATTTCTTGTGCTGCATTTACAACACATATATTTGAATAGAATCCTTGTTCTTTACCATTTATTTGCTTTAAAAGAAGGGAATAATAAATAGAGCTAACTGTTTTTGTTTCCTTCTTTTTTAACTTACTTTACACATGTATAATCTTCCTATAAGCTAAAACCACTAACCAATACATTCTGTAAGAAGCCTTTAGTGACCGAATTACTTTGCAGATGTAGTTCCACAAATACTGCATGACCTCACCTTTCACCTTAAGCAAGGATGAAAACATTACCCATGGAATACTTCTAAGAAAAGATGGGGTGGATGTGAGGGAGAAAGAGTGATGTCTTAAAGGCTATATGAGTTTTCAAAGTATCGATAAAAATAAATAAATAAATAAATAAATAAATAAATAAATAAAGATTTTTGACATGGTTGCAGCATGTAATATATTTGCTATACCCAGTGCAACTAACCCTTACTAAAAACCCAAGGCACACTGGTGCTTTGAGGAGACTCCACCTTTAAATCTGTAAAGCGCTTTGAGTGCCGAAAAATATACAATATACATGTATGGAATAATAATTATTAACAGCTTTATAGTGTGGCTGGTTGGCTTTATAATCTGTCAGGTTGCTTGTTAATCAAACTCCTGCTGATGTGCTAAAAAGAGTGTCAAGATACACATTTTCTAAACATGCTTGTTGCACTATTTGTATGTAAGGCAGTATAAAGTAACTATAAAAAAAAAATACTACCATTACTATTACTACTACTAATTAATTAATTAATTAATTAATTAATTAATTAATTAATTCATTCATTCATTCATTCATTCATTCATTTTCTTTTTGGTTCAGTCCTTTTATTAATCTGAGGTTGCCACAGCGGAACAAACCACAAACTATAACAGCATATGTTTTATGCAGCGGATCCCCTTCCAGCTGCAACCCATCCCTGGGAAACATCCATACACTCCCATTTACACTCATACACTACTGCCAGTTTAGCTTACCCAATTCACATATAGCGCTTGTTTTTGGACTGTGGGGGAAACTGGAGCACTCGGAGGAAACCCACGCGAACACGGGGAAAACATGCAAACTCCACACGGAAATGCCAACTGACCCGATCTGTTTAAATGCTTTATTTTGATTGGCTGGAGGGTGTGCATTAAATTCGTTTAGATGCACAGGTAGTTCTAGTCAGTTTTGATCATAGTTTTAAATAAATGCTCTTCCCCCAAACATTGGTAGAAACCATAGCACCTGCTATGAGTAACAGTTGCTGAAGCGTTAATTTCACTGTAGTGAATAGACAATGCTGCTTTTCTCTTTGCTGTATATCTGGATTTGGAGAAAAGCGCTCTCATACTGATTTTTTATTGATTAAAAAATGTATAAAGAAGAATGTTCTCTCACCAGTCCAGATATAATTAAACCTTTTCTCTTGCAAAAACAAATACATATTTGACAGCAAATGACATTTCTGAAATATGATATGCTGCATTCTTTTTAAACTGAAGCTTGCAGTGCCCATAAATGATTGTTTAATTTCATGCGTACAGTCCTTGAAGCATTTTAATAATTGTACTCTATTCAAAACAACATTAAGGGATGGTGCTAAACCTGCAAAACATTGCATGATTATGTTGAATGATGTATTATTTTGCGTGATCAATTATTTTTTACATAAAAATAGGTATGTGTGTGTATATTATAGGTATAATATAGGCATATATTTATTTATTTATTATTTTTAAAATTATTATTATTATTATTATTATTATTATTATTATTATTATTATTATTATTATTTTATTTTATTTTTTATATAAAAAATCTAAATAATCATAATAGATTAAAATGGCTCAATTGAATTTTGCCAAATACATTTAAAATATGTTTGCTACCCAAATAATACTACCCCTAATACAAATTTGCTACTTGCTATAGAACATCTTCTTAATGTTATAAACTCAGACAAAACAGAATTATGACTTACTGGGCCTAAATCCTGTACACAGATATTATTGCAAATTAATCTACAATTAGAGGGACACAAAGTTAGCGATAGCGCTACTATAAAAGAGTGTCACACTAGACAGCAATTTAACTTTTGAAAATCACATATCCCATGTCACAAAAACTGCCTTCTTTCATCTGAGAAATATCGCTAAATTACGAAGGATGCTATTCATCTCAGATGCAGAAAAGCTAGTCCATGCTTTTATGACTTCAAGGCTGGATTACTGTAATGCACTGTTTGCTGGCTGACCAGCATCCTCTATTTACACACTTCAATTAGTACAAAATGCAGTAGCCAGAGTTCTTACCAGGTCTAGAAAATTTGATCATATCACCCCAATTTTATCCTCCTTACACTGGCTACCTGTTAAGTTTTGTATTGACGTTAAAATATTGCTTCTTACATAAAAAAGCTTTAAATAATCTAGCTCCTGATTATCTAACTAACCTTCTTTCTCACTACAATCCAACTCACTCTTGAAGATCTCAAAACTCAGGGCTTCAGGTAGTACCATTAGAATAGCAAAGTCGAGTAAAGGAGGTCGAGCCTTTTTATTTATGGCTCCTAAACTCTGGAATAGCCTTCCTGATAACGTCCGAGGCTCAGACACACTCTCCCAATTCAAAACTAGATTAAAGACCTATCTTTTTGAGTAAAGCATGCACTTAATGCATCACTTACCGGGTTTCCACACAGGTTTCTACATCTTGTTTATATACACTATGAACAACAGCTACGCTAATTATTCTCTTTATTCTCCATTTCCACCTGGGGATACTCTTCCCGAGGCCTTCAGACTATGCAGAGTCACTGATTCGATCCAAGACCAGCAACAATATGATCCCAAGGTTTCCATACCCTGGACCAGGCCGTATCCTGAGCAGCTGCTGCGGTGGTCATGAAGGAGTGGAGAGCAGAGACTAATTCCAGTGACACTCCGGGGACAGACGAGTCTTCGCTGAGGCCAGCTTTCAGCTTCACCGCTAAGACTGCAGGTTTGCACAAGACTTTTGGCTAGCGGAGAAATTAAAATGATCATGCCCAACTGAGTTTGGTTTCTTTCAAGGTTTTTTTTCTTGACTTTCGCCAATCGGTGAAGTTTTTTTTTTTTTTTTTATCTCTCCGCTGTTGCCTCTACCTTACATGGTTTGGGATCGGTAGAGCTACGCATCGATGAATTTGCTCTTCAGTGTTTGGACTTTCAGTAGTGATTTTAAACGACACTGAACTGAGCTTAACTAAACTGATCTTAAACACTAAAAAAACTGAACTACACTGTTCCAATTCACTATGACCATTTATGTGAAGCTGCTTTGACACAATCTACATTGTAAAAGCGCTATACAAATAAAGGTGAATTGAATTGAATTAAAAAATAAGTCCTTGAAAACGACTTTCTTAAGCCAGGTGACACATTAGACCAGGGGCTCATCTCCTGTTTCCAAAGTGCATCACAAACTGCTTGAGAAACTGTTCTACTATGATAATTGGTTATAAAAATAAATGATGTTCAATAAGATGTACTTGTGTTTACTAAATGTTTATTCAGTTAAACATGATTTTTGAACTGTAGGCCTACATAAGCTCCAAACAGCCATTTTTGATCACCTTAATCCGACTAAAGTTATAACTGAACTAAACAGAAATGGAATTAGGACATGAGGAGTATGCATATATTAGTGGCATTATTGAAGTAAACACCACGACCAGTAAACACCATCATGTAGGACATTTCACCATATTTTCCAACAAGATCCACACATGTGGCTGTCAGTAAAGGACCGCACACACACACACACACACACACATACATTTCTTCTTTCCATTTGGTGTGCGTTGTTACATTCCATAACACTCTCACCTTATTTGTATCTAATACCCCAGTTTGTCACGGGTCGTGAATGAAATGTTCATGAGTTAAAGTGAAACTGCTGAACTGCAGTTAAAGTCAGGCATCCTGCTGATTTGAATAAGAAGAACACTTTTTTTTTTTTTTTTTTTTCTCAGATGGCTCACCGGTCAGGTATACATCAGCGCTAAAATATCAAGGTGAAAGTCATCATAGCTTGCACAGAAGAGACCTAGCTCCCACCCCAACTTTGAGAATAGATAAACGGTGATATTTTTTTTTGTGCGATAAGAGTCTTGTGTTAACAGCCCGCCACTGTATGAATATATTAGTAACCTAATTCCATTACTTTCTGTGTTCTAAAATAATTGTTTTCTGGAGCCTTTCTTTATCTGTATTGTGCTGCTAAACTCTGTCTACTCTCTGGTGTTAAGCTTATTCGTAAATTCATTGAACGCACAAGCTGGAGAAAGAGATTCAAACCTTGTCGTACCTGTCCACTATCCCAATTTTCCTAGATTCTTTCTATAAAGTGGCAGTAATAGTGAAAATATTGGCAGTTTTACTCAAAGGTGATAGGAATTTCAAGAACTGTACAAGTGTAACGAAGTGGCTGACACAGAGGGATCCATTTGCAGTATTTTTATTAAACACAGTTTAATAACAAATAGCACACAGATGTTGTGCGTGTGCAAACTCACATCAAACACAGTAGTATATCGTCGTTGGGCTGGCGGTAGGTAAACACAGGATGAGTATTCAGGCAGGCGGCTAGTATCAGAGTCGGTAAGCAGGCTAGAGTTCAAGGCAGGCGGCGAGGATCAAAGTCGGGGTTCAGGCAAAGGTACTAGGCGGGCGGCAGGCAGGACTGGGTCAGTAAACGAAGCAAGATCACAACGGTAGGGATGGCTGACGTGACACTGACGTTTTGAAACAGTGTCGAGATCCCGAAGCACAAGTGTTTCGAAACACTGCACCGAAGCATGATCCGAAACCCCCAGGTCACGTGACTAAAGTGTTTCGAAACACCTGGTCACGTGACTAAAGCGATTCAAAGCATTGATAATTTCAGAAGCGTTTCGAAACCTGGAGAATCTGCATTTGACTAACATGGTCAAGGTCAAATTTCCATCTCAGATGCCCTGGTGGGCTGTACATGTGCATGTTTTAACTGTGTTTCAATTTAATTTTGGGTTCGAATCCCGACTAGTACAAAAACACCAAAATGATTTTATGATTAATGATCATGATTTTATGTATTTTAATCATGTTACTGTTTTTTGGTGTAGTCTAGATAGGATACAGCTGCGGATACACCATCAATTTAGCATTATTTTTGTAACACTGTAAAACAATAATTAATATTTTTACAGTACAGTGATGGGTTTAGGTTTTGGATAGACATTAATAAAATGCAATGGGAAATGTAATTAATAATATAAATAATTATTGTTAACTTCTGACCACAAGTTTATCTGATCTAGCAACAACCATGTTTTATGACCAAAACAATACAAATTTATTTACAAGGTGTTTATTCGTATGTCAGAGCAATGTTGAAACAAAACGATACAAAGCATTACCAACTGGTATTAAAGCATTTCAAAAATAATTGTATCAGTCTGGATTCAAACCTACTATCCCCGGATGGTGATCAGAAATTCTAACCACTCAACTAAACCACTTATAGGTTCAAGGCTACAAAGTGAGGTTTCATACCTCAATTTGCTCAACAGTTCTTTGCTGAAGCTGTTTCAGTGTAATACAAATAAAATGTCCACTAGGTGGCACCGTAGATTGGTGTTTTGAAATGTTTCTAAGCTTCGACACAGTTGCTTCGACTGTTTCACGAAGCCTCTATTTGCCCACCACTACACAACGGGAAAGCAGGCAAGGATGAGCCGCGCTCAGTAGTGTTAGCCAGGGCAGAACAATACTTCGCAATGGTTGAGAGTGAGAGTGCTGCTTATATGTGTGAGTATGTCATTAGCTGGATGAGCTGCAGGTGTGCATGCTATCAGTGTAAGTGGATGACGTGATTTTAAGAAGTCCGGTGATGATGACCTCTGCTGGCCAGCGAGGGGAATGACTGGGACCGAGTCGGTGACAACAAGAGAATTAAGCTTACATTTTTGTGGCTTCTAAGCACTTTAAAATTGATATAAAAACAGTCAAATGTCGTAGCCCTACAACCTCTGATGTACTTTATAATTATAAAGACACGTTCCAAAATTTGCTCCTGTAAAGAACAGAAATGGAGGGATATTCTTTATGTTTACATCTCAATGTTGACAGGCATGAACAAATGCATCTACACCTTTATAACTGTTTTATCTCACATGCATAGTCTTTAATGAGTTTTTATGTGTTTTATTTCTTAACGTTCAAAGCAACATTGAGGGAAACAGATAAGTCTTGAAAACCCTGGATGATTCTGCTTGTTTTGAATGATCAACATTTTACATGATCAATTCCTGTGCATAATAATTATATCATTGTTTTATTATTGTTTTTAGAAACCTAATTTATTTACTTTCAATATAGCTATTATTTCTAATTTATCTAAGTGTATCTGCTAGTCTTTGCCTGTGTCATTTACATGCACACATAATCTCTCTTGTCCCTATGCTCCCTCTCTGTACGTCTGCCTGTCACTGCTGATTCAATGAGGGACTAGATCTGACAACTAGATGTCATAACTGAAAAAAATCTGTCATATTCAGTCAAATATTGCACTGCAAAGATTAAAACAAATTTTAATGTGTCTATAACTTAGCAAATGGCCATGGAATAAGCAGGATAATCTCTGGCTGTTTTTCAATTCCAAGAACGCAGATAACGGACTTGCGTTCTTGTGGAGACCGGTCTTGCCAGGTGTCCTCGGAAGAACGAACTCAGGAGACAGCGAGGGCAGAGAATGCGTCCTTTGAGAAATGGGATGCTGGGTTCTTCCTGATGGTCATGTGACCTTCACGCGTTTTAAATGGAAATCATTTAAACATTACATCACTCATACAACGATTTATTGTTTCCCCCCTCTTTAAAATAATTACTTTGCATAAAACAATTATAAATATACTCTGCACAATATAAATAAAACAAATTTTAATATGAATTTCAGCAAACAAACAACCCTTAATGTATTTATTCCTTTATTAAGCTATTCATGTTAATGTTTACTTTCACCGTTTCATTTAGGGAAACCCCTGAGGTAAATAAGTGATATCTCTGAACTTTAATATTAAATCTAAATAAAATGCTGCGCTTCCACCTCCAGTCGCAATGACTTCTGGGACTTCCAGAGTGAGTTCGGTGCTCAAGTCTGCATCAGTGCGTCCTCGATATCAAGAACACATCCGTGAAGTTTCACGCGTCCTCCGTACTTGTGGTTTAGAGTATTGGAACTGAACTTAGGCAGCTAATGATGAAGTTGCACGAGAACATGAGGACGTAAGACCGCTGAAGAACGTATATTGAGAAACAGCCAATGGCTTGCTTTGTGTATATGCAGTTAAAGTCAACAAAGCCCTCCTGTCCTTTTTTTTAATAATTAATTATTATTATTTTTTATATTTCTTAAATGTTCTTTAACAGAGCAAGGAGGATTTTTTTTTTCCATTTTAAAACAATTTTAATGTCAATATTATTAGCATTAATCCTTATACATTAATTTGCCTAATTACAACAACTAAGTTAATTAAGCTAATGAACCTAGTTAAGCCTTTAAAGTGGTCTTTATTCTATTTTTTTTTAAATATCTCAAAAATATTAAGTACTTATGTTATTTATTTATTCATTCGTTCGTTTATTCGTTAATTAATTTATTTATTTATTTTTTGTACTGCATGCTTGACCCATATGTAGGCTCAAGCTTAATAGCTTAATTTGGCATTATGTCACTTCTCTCCCCTCCCACTTTTCCAGGCCCCTGTAGCAGCAACACTGATCATCAAATGAAAATGAAACATTTGTTCTGCAGGCACTACAGTGCCTCGGCAGCAGAGAAGTGTTAGCTCAAGCTAAGGGGCTTGAGGCCTATGATTGATGGCAGGTAGGGGGAGGCTAACTTTAGCCCTTAATGGTTTAAAATATGCTTGCGTCGCTCTCTTATACTCGGGCCAAATGAGCCCGGGTGCCAATTTATCAAAGTGCTCTGGCCTCAGCTGAAAATCAGGCTCTTGCTTCGTAATGCCCTTGATAAATGTCCTTCTTTACATTTCTGTATTCATCCTTTTCACCTGCCTGGTGGTAACCGGATCTTTTCAGCTATTAATTTCAATCAATATTTGTTTAGATGCGTGAGCTCTCACTTATCATAAGGTATGTATTCTATAAATTTCATCACACACACAGGCTGTTTTTGAGAGTAATGTTTCAAAATCTTATTAAAACAATTGTGAAGGTCTCTTGCTGTACATCCAATAAGTTTTTAATATTTTACACCTTATAAGTGTCACAGTTTATATCGTTTATATCGTACATCATTTATTCTTACTTCAACTGTATATAATTAGTATTGACATCATTTAAAAATACAGGCAATGGTTAAAACTCTTTTTGTCTTCCAATGACTTTTTGTTATAGAAATAAGTTGTTTTATAAAAAAGTTAATTTATTTATTTATTATTATTATTATTTTTTTTTTTTTTTTTTTTTGCCAAATCCCATTACCATGACTGTCTTTGACTGTCTCAAGCATAGTTCAATAAATTATAACCTTTAAATTGGGAAAACATTTCTAAAAACTTTTAATAAATGCATCTTAATATATTTCTCAAAGTTTGGCAAGGTGGTTCAGTGGTTAGCAAAGTCACTTCATAACAAGAATGTTTAGTTCCGGCTGGGCCAACTGGCATTTCTGTTTGGAGTTTGCATGTTTTCCAGCTGTTAAAGTGGGTTTTCTCTGGTTGTTTGGTTTCCTCCAGTCCAAATACATGCACTATAGGTAAATTGAATTAACTAAATTGGCCTTAGTGTATGAGTATGTGTGAATGTATGGGTGTTTCCCAGTACTGGGTTGCAGCTGGAAGGGCATTTGCTGTGTGAAACATATGCCAGAATAGTTGGCATTCATTCTGCTATGGAGACCCCCACTAAATAGGGGACTAAGCTGAAATAATGAATGAATGAATGAATGAATGAATGAATTATTATTTCATAAAATATATGAACTTAATACATTTTGTCACTGAAAACTATGTACCCTGGTGTGACACTATATGCAAATTTTAAATGAACAATTCCATTAAAAAATGTAATTATCATTCATTCATAATGTTCTTATCGGCTCAGTCCCTTTTTTAATCAGGGGTCGCCACAGCGGAATAAACCGCCAACTTATCCAGCACGTTTTTTACGCAGTAGTTGCCCTTCCAGCCGCAACCCATCTCTGGGAAACAAAACTTTAATTAGTTGAAGAAAAAATTATGTGACTGAAGGCCTTGTGATGGCCATGATAGTTTCCTGTTTAGTTTTTGCCTTTTTTATTTATTTATTTTTTTAATAATGACACTTTTGTAGCCACTATAATATTAAGATACCCCAATTATTATATATATATATATATATATATATATATATATATATATATATATATATATATATATATATATATATATATATATATATATATATATATATCAACGCACAGGAATTTTAAGCCCCCTTTTGATTTTTTAATTAATTAATTTATTTTTTAATTTATTTTATTATTATTTTTTTATATATATATTTACTAAATAATGATTAACAAAGTAAGTAAATTTTCACAGTATGTCTTATAATATTTTTTTTCTTCCGAAATAAGTCTTTTTTTAATTCCGGCTAGAATAAATGCAGTTTTTACATTTTTAAAAAACCGTTTAAGATCAAAATTATTAGCTTTAAGCTATTTAAGCTATACATTTTTTCGATAGTCTACAGAACAAACCCTCATTATACAATAACTTGCCAAGTTAAAATAAGTCAGTTCTTAGAAATGAGTTAAATAGAAATTGGGGGAAAAATAAACACGGGGCTAATAATTGTGACTTTAACTCTACTATATATGTGTGTGGTACAAAAACAATGACATTGTTTGTTTGTTAAAGAAACCTAAAATATAAATGTACTGTAACAAAATGAACCTAGCAATGAGTTATGCATGCCTACAAGAATAGATGCTTAAACCAGACGTTTTCAAGACAATTTACTACGAACAATTGTTTAATGTAAAGATTCTTAAGTCTACATTATGTTTGGAATTTTCATGCAAGCGAGACTTCCCTGAGCATTTCAGTGAAAGAGAGATGGGTCTTCAGCTCAGACTGCCCATTAAAAGATCAAAAACATGACTACTAATGTTTCTCTGCCACAGGACAGCAATATCACAGCAATTAGCTCCCATTATCCATGTAAAACTGACATTATGCTATTCATTCATCTTAAGAAGAATAGAAAGACAGCAAGATCATCTAATGGCTTCTTAGCAGAGGCCGACACAACACACACTGTCCTGACCTTTTGCTCTCTGGAAAGGTCAAGTCATCATCAGTCAGAATTGGATGTATGAAGTGTCATTAACCTTCACCAGAGTGATCAAGTGTTAAGTACATTCTCCTTGAAATGCATCAAAATTGCCCCGACCACTGAAGCTTATGATTCAGCTACATGCAGGAACATTTTTCACAGCCCTTGTCAGAGTCAATGGGCAGTGAGGGGGAACCCATCTAGACTCTATAGGCATGAACAATGCAGACCCACAGGTCAACAGTGACACCACGTCATCTCAATACTGTCTAAATTCAAACCAGTGTGGGCTACAGTCTCAGGGAGCTTTCATACTTGCTTCGATAGGTTGGTCCAAGCTAGTTTGATTGTTTCTCCCTTCTCCACCCCCTCGTTGGATTGTGTTAACAATTGATTTTGAACCATTTGTGCCATGAAAAGCACCAGCCATGTGTTACTAGGTGGTGACTATTAAGGAGAAGATGCCAGAATGGACCGGTGGCTAAGAGGTCTTTCCAGTGACAAGATCTTCTACTAGCATCATCATTTAAACCACTTTATTGATTGTATTATTGTATTACTCAGCTTGCAGGATTTCTCATGTTTCCCACATGATGTTTTATGGAACAAAGACATTTTCACAGCATTTGCCCAAATATTTATATTTGATGGATCCCTGCTTTCATGTTGTTGAAGACAAAATCTGACCCTGCCAACCAAAACTTGCAGCAGAAATTGAGACTTTTCAGACCAGGCAACATTTCTCCAATCTTCTATTGTCCAATATTGGTGAGCCTGTGTGAATTGTAGCTTCAGATTCCTATTCTTAGGTGACAAAAGTGGCACCGGGTGTGGTTTTCTGCTGTAGCTCATCCACCTCAAGGTTGGATGTGTTGTGTGTTTAGAAAGGCATTTCTCCCGACATCGGTTGTAACGAGTGGTTAATTGAGTTACCGTTGCCTATCAGCTGGAAACAGTCTGGCCATTCTCCTCTGACCTCTGGCATTTGTGCCCAGAGCTCAGCCGCTCACTGGATATTTTCTCTTTTTCCGAGCATTTTCTGTAAACCCTAAAGATATCTGTGCATGAAAATCCCAGCAGATCAGCAGCTTTCCAAATACTCACACCAGCCCATCTGGCACCAACAACCATGCCACATTCCAAGTCACTTAATTCAACTTTTATTCCCATTTTATTGCTTGGTTTAAACTGCTGCAGATCGTCTAGAACAGGGGTGTCCAAACTCGGTCCAGGAAGGCTAGTGTTCTGGAGAGTTTAGCTCCAACCCTAATCAAGCACACCTAAACCAGCTAATCAAACTCCTACTAGATATACAAGAAACTTCATGGCAGGTGTGTTGAAGCAAGTTGGAGCTAAACTCAGCAGGACACTGGCCCTTCAGGACCGAGTTTGGACACACCTGGACTACACCATGACTACATGCCTAAATGCATTACATTGCTGCCATATGATTACATCAAATTTGCGTTAACAAGCAGTTGGACAGGAGCATCGAATAAAGTGAATAAATCGAATAAATCGAATAAATATGTTTATATGTAGACAAAATAAGCCTAAATTATTTTTCTAAATGTCTTACTCTCAGGACATTCACCTTAGCCTCAGTAGTGGGGGAGGTTTGAGATCGACCCTAGCTTAATTTCCCCTCACCCTGCGAATAGGAGGGAGCCCTGGGCCATAGGATCCCTTGAGCATGCCAAACAAGCTATGTATAAATCTTGGGCATAGCTAGTGTAAATTCCCTGAAGGCCAATTTAGTTTATTTAATTCACCTATACTGCATGTCTTTGAACTGTGGGGGAAACTGTTGCACCCGGAGGAAACCCACACAAATGAGGGGAGAACATGCAAACTCCACAGAGAAATGCCAACTGACCCAGCCGAGGCTTGAACCAGCAACCTACTTGCTGTAAGGCGAGAGCGTTACCCACTGCACAACCGCTTCACCCTGTTGCTCAGTCATATCAATTAAAAATCAGTCGGAAACCAGACATGTTTAGCCTACAAATGGCATATAGTTTGTTAAGATTGCTTAATGTTTAGACTACAATAGTACGGTTTAAAAATGTAATCCTAAATGGTCCCACAGGCTGTTGGAGACAAAAATCTGTTTTAATCTATTAAGCTTCCTATAAAACTATATTTAAACAAACAATGTTGAATCCCAAAGTAGGATTTAATTGCAAAAAAAAAAAAATGTGATGTAAACTTTGCGGACTTTTAAAGGGTCAATACGTAATACTGTTCATATTGTTTCTTTAGAACTAGTTTTAAAAGGACATTAAGTTAGAGACAGAAACTTTTGCCTTCTGTAAAAACTTAAATCATTAGATTTGAATCTGTGGTAAAAAAAAAAAAAAAAAAAAAAGTAAAACTTTTAAGACAGTTATGCCATCGAACTCTCGTGACATGACTTTACATCAGCACAGTTGTGTATATGGCTGTATATTTGGCTGATATAGTCTCATGTCACATGGCTATGAGGGAAATATATTTTACTGACTCTAAACATTTTAATGGTAGTGCAAATCCAACCTGGATATGCATCAACCAAAGATTCAGGGGTCAGACATCATTAAGGTGATTTTGCTAGTTTGTGTCCTTAATATATTATCATCCTGGATGTTTTGATCTATCGCAACAAGCCGTAAAATGTGCCAATATGCAAACTTCTCAGTGCCTATTTTGCAAGGTGTTAGGTTTCACAGTAATTTAGTAACACTGACTTATTTATAGGCTGATTTACATGCCAGATTACACATTATGTTGCCAGGGCTACATGGCTGGTGCACCACCTTTAAATGCTGCTGTCTTACTTTCTCACCTTGAAAACACAGTTTTGCTCCTTTGGATTTTTTTTAACACTTCAAGTCACTCGGTTTCCAGTCTTTCCACTCCTGCTTTGTTTTACTTTATTTAAAAAGCACTATGCATGTTTTCAATCTTAACATTATGGGCCCTATCATACACCCAGCGCAGTGTGGCGCAAGGCGCGGCGCAAAGTCTTTTGGTAGTTTTAGCTTGGCGCAAGAGTTGTTTTGAGGCGTTGCGCTATGCTGTTTAAATAGCAAATGCATTAGCGCTCATTTGTGTGCCCATAGGCGTTCTGGTCTAAAAAGGAAGGCGTTCTGAGGCGGACCGCTGGCGCGTTGCTATTTTGAGAAACTATAATAAATTTTTCAATAGACCAAAACTAATCTGGTCTAAACTCCGGCGCAGAGTTGCGCCTCGCTTACGCACTGCTTAATACGCACAAGAGAGCAATAGGCAAATATCTTCAAATATGAAAAAAAATAAATATCAAGGAAATATATAGGATATAATAAGAATAGATATAGAATATAAATATAAATGATTAAAACATTACAAAACATTATTTTCTAGCCTACATAAATATGAAAAATCACTGCTTTTATGTCTTCTTCATCTCGGGAGGCTTTTTCAGTTCATTTATAACAATTTGCTTTTGAATAATGTTATTATTATTAGCAGTATTATTTATTATATCCATATTTGTATTTGTTTTTATTAAAAACAAGCTTAGATTTGCCCACCTGTCAGGTTTTAGACCATATGGGGCACAGCATGTGTTTTAGGATTTAACTCAGGATTTAACTTTTTTTTTTTAACAGAAAACTGTTTAACAGAGCATCTACTGCGTGAGAATGAGAGATAAAGGATCACTTTCACTTTCGCTCTTGGATAGGGAAACCTTTACGCACAGACATCAATTAGTCTATAAATAAATACTTTTGTTTGTTAAGCGCAAATATTTGTTTCAAAACTATTTCTAAATTCAGTTCTAATTTCCAGCAAACAAATAAATGAATAATAATAGCACAATGTGCTCAAAAACCTTATATCCTTATAGTTATATCCTAAAACACATGCTGTGCCTCAAATTGTTATGAAAGAACTGAAAAAGTCTTCCGAGATGAAGAAGACATAAAAGCAGTGGTTTTTCATATTTATGTAGGCTAGAAAATAATATGTTTTGTAATATTTTAATCATTTATATTCATATTATATATCCATTCTTATTATATACTATATATGTATCCTTAATATTTACATTTTTTCATATGTAAAGATATTTGCCTATGGCTCTCTTGTGCGTATTAAGCAGTGCGTAAGCGAGGCGCAACTCTGCGCCCGAGTTTAGACCGGGTTAGTTTTGGTCTAATGAAAAATCTATTATAGATTCTCAAAATAGCAACTCGCCAGCGGTTCGCCTCAGAACACCTTCCTTTTTAGACCAGAACGCCTATGGGCGCAAAAATGAGCGCTAATGCATTTGCTATTTAAACAGCATAGCGCAACGCCTCAAAACAACTCTTGCGCCAAGCTGAAACTACCAAAAGAATACTGCGCCCCGCCTTGCGCCACACTGCGCTGGGTGTATGATAGGGCCCTAAATGAAAAACCAATGAGATCTTGAATGGGTCAGATGTTAAAAAGCCTTTGATTGATTAAGATTTGACGAGAAACTGAAGTAAAAAAAAAAAAAGATCCATTAAGTGGATTGAATGTTTGTATCATGTTTATATTTATATTTTGTCACTGTTTTGTAGCACATAGTTGTAGCTTATATATATCCTTAAGACTAACATATTGAAACTAACATCTAACTTTTTTTTTTTTTTTAATTCACTGAACCTTTAATGATGTCATAAAAATGGGATAAACATAGGCATATTTGAGTATTAAAAAAGTTTAGTACATGAAAACGGCATACTGTGTGACTTAAACACTATTGTTTTCTAGTTCTCATGTGAATGTGTAAACTGTAAAATCCTGCTTAAAATCAGGCAAACTGGAACAACACATTTCAGTTCTATATCACAACACTGAACAATTCCAGTAGACAAAACTATATATATATATATATATATATATATATATATATATATATATATATATATATATATATATATATATATAAATCAAATCAAAACAGGAACATATTCTTTTTATGGCAAGTCATTTCACACTGAGGCCATCTTATACCTTTCAGGCAGTATGCTTTCTTTGTGAATAGTAAAACATCAAATTTTTCAAAACTGTTTGCCAAGCTTATGATTACTTTACATGTTTGGAATCACCAATAAAATAAAGCAACAACCGTCTCATAAATTTAATTTATAAATGTCCAAATTAAATTCAGCATATTTTCAGGTTGCCCGAGCTAACGAAAGGGAACAAAATCACGACACCAATCACATTTATAGCCATTCTACACATTATCATCCTATAAATAATGATAGTCATATCACACTGGTCTTCTGAAGTAATCCACAGTTTTAGGAGGAGACAAGCAGACATCACTGTCTATCACTGTGTTTGCCCTGGCTCAGTCCTGCGCATGTCACCAAGGTACGAAGCGTGACACAGACACACACGAGCGAACATTATGAAAATGATAATTTGTTGTACAGTTGGTGGTTCACTTCCGTTATGTGGTACGATTGCATTCACATCAGAAGTGAACCGTACCAGAGTACTGGAGTACAGAGTACAGAAGTAAACCGTAACATACTATGACGTCAAAGGAGCCGGGTGTGGACCCAAAGTATTAGTGTGAAAAGCACCCTTAGGGCTCTATTTTGATGGTCCATGCGCAGAGCGCAAAACGCAGGGCGCAAACGCTTTCAGGGCGTGTCAGGGCACGTTTTTGCTAATTTAAGGACGGGAAATCTGCCTCTCGCCAAGGCGCATGGTCTAAAAGGGTTGGGTTTTTTTTTTTAATGAGTTATAGGTGTGTTTTGAGAATAAACCAATTAGAGTCTCATCTCCCATTCCCTTTAAGAGCCAGCTGCGTCGCGCCAAGAGCGCATTTGCTATTTACAGGACGCAAAGTAAGTCCTGTAAATGAACAATAATGACCAAGTGTGGTCAAAATACTGGGTTATTTCCAAATACACCTGCCATGCCCCATATGGTCTTAAACCTGACAGGTGGGCAAATCTAAGCTTGTTTTTAATAAAAACAAATATAAATATGGATATATTAAATAATAGTGCTAATAATAATAACATTATACAAAAGCAAATTGTTATGAATGAACTGAAAAAGCCTCCCGAGATGAGAAAGACATAAAAGCAGTGGTTTTTCATATTTATGTCGGCTAGAAAATATTATGTTTTGTAATGTTTTAATCCTTTATATTTATATTCTATATCTATTCTTATTATATCCTATATATATCCTTAATTTTTAAATTTTTTCATATGTAAAGATATTTGCCTATTGCTCTCTTGTGCGTATTAAGCAGTGCGTAAGCGAGGCGCAACTCTGCACCGGAGTTTAGACCGGGTTAGTTTTGGTCTAATGAAAAATCTATTATAGTTTCTCAAAATAGCAACGTGCCAACGGTCCGCCTCAGAACGCCTTCCTTTTTAGACCAGAACGCCTATGGGCACACAAATGAGCACTAATGCATTTGCTATTTAAACAGCATAGAGCAACGCCTCAAAACGACTCTTGCGCCAAGCTGAAACTACCAAAAGATTGTTGCGCCGCGTCTTGCGCCACACTCGCCGGGTGTATGATAGGGTCCTTTGTGTCTTGTGTATTATATAGTCTTTGGTTATACACAAAGGAGCTGTTTGATGACAAAAACCTACCAAGCATTTTGAAATACAAAATCTGAACAGTGTCTTTAGTTGTAGCAATTCTAGTATAAAGAAAATTATTGACTTTGGTCTTTTAGGCATGCATTAAATTTCTAATTACCTAGCCTGTAGTTAATTATTATGTAATGTTTTCCAATAGAAATTATTAAAACAAGGTGAGCATTTTCAAATGATAGTTCTTCAACTATACCCGTGTTTTCTCTTTGTTCTCTTTATTGTTCAACTATATTGAGTTGATGGTCATGTGTAATGGGAACAACAAGTCCCTTGCATATCCAGGTTCAGCCTTCTACCTTAACATTCCTTCACCAATAAACTGGAGATAGGTGGATGTCTATTTGCTTCTCTTAATATCATCAACGAACCAGCTTTTCACCAGTGAATTCTCTAAAGCCAAAAGTGGTATAGGCATTGTGAGATCAGGTCTCCTGCTTCTTTTAACCCTCTCCTCTCTTTTCTGCCTCAGTGGACAATCGTGACAGTTTATTTTGTTCTTCTTAAATTTCCAGATTCAAAATAGGCTATTTTATATTGACAGCAATTTGTATTTAAAGTGAAGCCAGGAGAGCCTCATGCATTCTGATATCGGCCTCCCCGCTGTTTGCTGATGCAGCTTTTTTTTTTTCAGAATAATCCATGACATCCCTTCTGTGAATTGTGGATGTTTGAGCTTTGAGGAGGTTTTAAACAAAACATCTAATTTGAACTAAAACTATCAAGTATTTTCTGAAGCAAGTCTCATTTTTAATTATTTTTTTTTCTCTTGATTCTGTTTCTCTTTAAGACTTCCACCAATTGTGAATATGCAATCTTGCAAAGAAAATTGTAATTGCTTCTTAACTTCTTTCCACTTCCTCTTTTTTGTCTCTTTCCCCTTTCTCTTTTCTTCTAAATGATTTCCATCTGTTATTTATGTATGTATTAAGCCAAAAGCATCTGTTGCCTCTGAGAATTTATGATGCATTACTTTGATGGCTAAAGACAAGCCATTCTTTCTGATTACTTCAGATCATCAGAAATGTGAAGTGGGGTTGAATACAATAAATTTAAACATTTAATTGACCAAGGCAAATCGTTTTATAATGTAAGTTCAGCATAAATGAAAGACACAATAAACTAAATAATAAAATAGAATACAAAATGATGTAGTTCAATTATTTCATACAACAGCAATAGTTAAAACATTTAAAACATATGACTGTGCAAGTAAATGCTAATTATTTGAAGTGTTTTTTGTTAATCTTTTAAAATTGCATTAGAGATTACAAAATTAGGCAACACGGTTGCCCAGTGCTTAGCACTGCCGCTTCACAGCAAGAAGGTCACTGGTTCCAGTCCCAGCTGGGCTAATTGGCATTTCTGTATGTTTGTATGTTCTGTATGTTTGCATGCTCTCCCTGTGTTCACGTGGGTTTCCTCTGGGTGCTAAGGTTTCCCCCACAGTTCAAAGATATGCGGTATAGGTGAATTAAATAAACTAAATTGGCCTTCAAAAATTCACATTTAGCTCAGGATTTATACATAGCTTGTTTGTCATGCTTTTCCGAGAGAGAGCCCTGAGCTCAAGGAATCCTCAGGTCCAGGGCTCCCTCCCTTTCGCAGGATGAGGGGAGACTGAGCTAAGGTCGATCACAAAACTCCCCCGCTACTGAGGTTAAGGTAAACTTCCTGAGAGTAAGACATTTAGAAAAAAGTTTAGGCTTTTTTTAGCTATAATATGGGATGGTGGTAGGAAAACAGGGAATCCGGGGGAACCCACATGGACACAAGGAGAACATGCAAACTCCACACAGAAATATCAGATGAACCTGTGAGGACCTGGAGCCATTGGTATTCTTACTGTGAGGCAACATAATCACTGGGTCACTGTGCCGCCCATTCTGGATAACGGTGGAAATCCTGTTTTATATTTCTATGTCAAGTGATCAGCGTGACCCACGGCGCATGCCTTGCACGTTGCCATGCAAGTGTTGTGTTCCTCTGCAATAACACCTCCTAAATGCTAGCTGGCAGTGAGGTGTTTATGTTCCTCTGTGTCGAGCTTCTTTGCTGGTATTTTGTTTTGAGGCAGGAACCGGCTGACCTGCAACAACTTTAACCATAAGGTAAACACAAAACAAAACTTTTCATCTGGAGCTCCTTCGCTGGACACTTGTAAACACTCGCTCCAACACACTCACGTGGCTCTCCCCTCCGCCCACACTGGTCAGCGCTACCAAGCCAACCAATCACAGAGCTTGCGCTACTTGTCATTGCGTCATGTATTTACATTTTTTAAGAGGTGACACAGACGGCTACTACGAGGGCTATGCGTCCACGTGGCATACGCGTGTGCTTGACGCAGAAGTATAAATCAACCTGAAGAAGGCAAGGAGGGGGGTTTCTTCCAGAAGAAGATAGTTGTATAAAGGAAATGAGGACTCATATAGAGACTTGGGATCCTTTGATTAGAGAATCATGATTAGCTAATGTGGGCCAGCTGGGACGATCATGAGCATGTGCTCCTGTCAAAAGTATGTCTTTGAATACGTGAGTGTATGGGAATTTCCCAGTACTTGGTTGCAGCTGGAAGGGCATCTGTACTGTTTAGTACTGTAGCATCATATGCTGGATAAGTCGTGACGCCTGATTAATAAAGGGACTAAGCCAGAGAATGAATTGAAAAATTATTGTAACATTTCATAAACATCCACATGTGACCCTGCATCACAAAGCCAGCGTTAGGTATCTTTTTTTTTTTTTTTTTTTTTTTTTTTTTTTTAATTGAAATTTATATGTCATCTGGAAGCTGAATAAATAATCTTTTCAGTAATGTATGGTTTTGTTAGGATAGGGTGATATTTGGCTGAGATACTATTTGAAAATATGGAATCTGAAGATTAAAACTAAATTTGCACACTGTTAAGTTATCTATGTTGTATTATTAGCAATGCACAATACTAACCAAAAATTTTTGATATATTACAGAAGCATGTTGACTAAATATTTTCATGGAAGATGATCATTATTGACATTCTAATGATTTTTGCCATGAAATAAAAATCTATTGTTTTTGCACATACGGTTGAATTCATAATTATTAAACCCCCATTTTTTTGTTTGTTTGTTTATATAATCAAATGAACTTTAACAGAGCAAAGACATTGTCACTATGTCTGATAATATATATATATATATATATATATATATATATATATATATATATATATATATATATATATATATATATATATATATATATATATATATATATATATATATAAGCAGTTTTTGATTTTTTTAAAACCATTTTATGATCAAAATTATTAACCCCTTTAAGATATATACATATTTTTTGATTGTCTACAGTACAAAGCATCATTATACAATAACTTGCCCAATAACCCTATCCTGCCTAGTTAACTTAATTAACCTAATTGAGCCTTTAAATGTCACTTTAAGGAGTATAGGGATGTCTTGAAAAATGTCTAATAAAATAATATTTGCTGTCATCATGATAAAGATAAAATAAATCAGTTATTAGAAATGAATTATTAAAACGTATGTTTAGAAATATGTTGAAAATATCTTTCTGTTAAACAGAAAATGGGGCAAAAAAAATACAAATAAACAGGTACAAATAATTCAGGGGGTTTAATAATTCTGACTTTAACTGTACAATGTATTTTGTTTAATATTTCCACAAATAAACTCATGCAAAATGGAACTGGTTTTGTTATCCAGGGTTAAAAATGCCTGCCATTATTTCTTGGTCCCCACAACATTATGGACAGCAGGACCACACAACTGATTATGATGGATCTGTCGTAGGTCGGTTATGAGTATCTATGGTAGCTGAACCTTGAATCGTGAGCCTTTTTAGCTCTGACTATCACTCAACCGTTTTACTGCAGTGGTAGGGCTTAAAATAAACTGTTTCACCACCTTTTATGTGTTGTTTTTATAGATTGGTTAACGGGGTCTTGCAAAGACCTTGAAAGGTCTTGTTATGTTATCAATTGGTGATAGAGGACATTTTGTGGTCTCAAACTATTTGTGATCAGCGCTGAACAAATAATTGTTGCACCGACTTCATAAAAATTCTTCTGCAGTTCTGCGGTTTCCATGGTGCATGTGAAAGTGCTTCCAGGCGTCCCTTGTGTGCTCTGAACAGAGCAAGACTGTAAACATGCATCCTTCAAGAAACTTCCCCACAGTAATTTGTGTTCTATTAATAATTAACTGACACAAATTAGATGAAGAAATGAGAAAATTTCAAAAATCTATGACAAAGAATTGACTATAAACAGATGTAAAATTGCTCACATGGAGTTGTTTTCACTTCACAGCAAATCAATAATTAATCCTAAAACTTCATCATGCTGATGCATCAAGCAGGGCTGCAGGTAACAAACAAAGAAAGCAATAGGGGAAAATATGCTTTTAAAAATAATATAATATGGTGTAATAAACTTTGATACATCTATCCTTTTTTACTGCAGTTAAAGTTTTGGAACACCCCTAGAAAATCAAATTCAGGTACTGCAATCACCGCCATGTTCGCACAGTGTAGCACCATGAATTCAAGTATGATACCATGATATCTGACACCTTTGCAGAAAATCCATTGTGAAATCTCCTCACTACTAAATATTCCACAGTCAGCTATTAGTGGAGTTATAACAAAGTGAAAGCAATTGGGAACAAAAGTAGCACAACACGAAAAAAGCACAGAGCAGGTTCAGCACATGCTGAGGCACACGGTGTGTCGAAGTTACCAACTCTAAGCAGCCATTTGCTTCAGACTTCAAAATTAGGTGGAATCCTCAGATTAGCCCAACAGTGTATAGAGAGCTTCATGGAATGGATTTCCATTGCTCAGCAGCTACAGTACACCCATGCCCTACATCACCAATGTCAATGTTCCATGCTGTAAAGCAAGTCATCAATAGACTCGAGAGCAGTGGAGATGTCTTCTCTGGAGAGACCAATCATTCTTTTCTGTCTGGCAATTCAGTGAAAAGTCTGGGATTGGCAGAAAATTCCAGGAGAGAAATATGAGTGTCAATGTAAAATAAATCTAGAATGTTTTCAGTTTTGTACTGTTGCAAGCAAAGCATGTGTGTAGTAATAATTCCTGCATACAAGATTTTTCAGAGTGTGCATGCCCTGCTGACACTACAATGACAAGCACTTTGTCCAACATAAGCATAGTGGTTTCCTGACTCTTAGACAGTTTATTTATTTATTTATTTATTTATTTATTTATTTATTTATTTATTTATTTATTTATTTATTTATTTATTTATTTATTTATTTGTTTGTTTGTTTGTTTGTTTGTTTGTTTATTTATTTATTTATCTATTTATTTATTTATTTATTTATTTATTTATTTATTTATTTATTTATTTATTTATGTTTTGTTTTTCAACTAAGTAAATATCACAAAAAAATATGAGTCCTAAAGACTGTTTGTTATCCATATCACTTTTTCCATTACGTTTACATTACCAATGCTACCGATAATTTGTATTAAAGTCCTGAGTTTTTTACATCAGCACTACAGTAGAAAATGCGACTGCTTTGTTGCTGACTGTTATCATAGTTACAAGATTAAAACAAGTAGATAAAAAAAAAGGCAAATTCGTTGATTAACTAATGGTGTACAATATATATCCTCTCCGAGTAGGCTGTATAGCCAAAGTTTTTCTTCGTTTAGATCACAGAATATATAATTTATTCTATGTTTTTTCTCAGTATCGCATTATATTTTAATTGAACACATCACATCACATAAGGTACATATACAGAACTGTCTATTTAGTATTGTAAAAAGGCAAAGCTGAAAACCTGTTGTTAAAAAGCCACCCAGCGGTCAAAAGCTGCTGGCGCATCAACTACCGGCGCAACCGCGGGATGAATGGCGGCAAAGGGAACAAATTGAGGTAGTGACATATATATATATATATATATATATATATATATATATATATATATATATATATATATATATATATATATATATATATATATATATATTTAAAGAAAATTTTTTTAAGCACAGCATCAGAAATTAAGTTACTGCATGTACTTCTCGAGGTATGGTCATGAGGAATCCTGCTTCAGAAATAACTCCTCTCCCTCAGTCAATTTTAATCAGTAATGCGCCAAATATTTTGTTGTTGAACACCGTAAAACAGGAAGAAGAAATCGTCACCGGCCTAAAAGCTCAGTGAATGTCGGTGCTGTCACTTATTGGTCCAGCTTGTGTGGACGCTACTGTGCCACTTGACTAATAAAATAGCTTCGCCACTGAAAAGCTATTTGATTTAGAAAGAAGCAACACTACAGCCACACTACGAGAAATGTAGTTAAGCTAGTATTGTCTCTACTTGTAGCGACGCTACTGCCCAACACTGTCTATTAGACATCTATTAGACATCATTTAAAATTTAAATATGCTTGCTGGGTAGTGCATTTACACAGAAAACTCTAAAAAGAATAAGTGCACTTCACATGCCCAGATGATACACTAATACACTAGTGATACACTAGTTTTTTTTTTGTTTTGTTTTTTTGTACCAAGCAAAATTCAAATAAACAAATCAAATAAAAATAAATGACAAAACTACGAAATAATACCTGCATAAGTATAACCGCATTCACCATTGGGAGGTGCTATAATCACTCTCATAGGAGAATACTGCTTTCACAATTCAAAATAAATAAGGAAATCCAACATGTCCCGATAGCTCTGCCCCTTCTGCTACATAGTTGAGTGTGTGAAGTGTCCAACATTACACACTTCATTTTAAGGGTTAAATAAGTGGATTATCTGGGTAAATAAAATGCATTTAGTATTTTCAGAGTTTTTAGTTTGAACGCACACTATACTACAAAATGACCAAGAATTGTGCAAAAGTATGCGATTAAGAATGAACATCTGGCATAGTATATCTAGTAAGAGCTTGATAAGCTGGTTCTAAAATTTCCAGGCCCTCGCAAGCTACGGTCACATTAGAGTTTGAGTGTGCGAAATTCTGTAGTTTAACAAGATGATTAGACATTTAAAAAAGTGAGCGATTGGTCCATGTTTTAAATTTCTGTCCAGAGAGGTCATGTTTTGATCTTCAATTGGTCTCACGCAATCATGTGATGCAATTTGCAGGTCAGAGTTCATCAAGCTTGAAATTTCCAATGCAACGAATTGCAAAACTTGTCACATGAACTTGCATTTCCGGTCTGACCCATTTGCGTGCATATAAATGTAAGTCTATGGGGGGAAAGTGCAGTGTGACCGCAGCTTAAGTCCGAGTTTGGACACCCCTGGGTTAAGCAAACAGAAAAGTCTGGCCCAAAAGTGAAAAAATTGTCGCTAACATTGTGTTTCAGCTCATTCATAAACAAAGAAAATCTACACAAGCTTTAGGTAACTAAAAGTTCATTTTAAAGCATTCATACCGGTCTAAAAGAAATACTTCAACCAATGACATCATCCTTCAGAGTATTTGACTCATGTGATTGCCTAAAGTGTATAAAAAAAAAAAGCAACTCCAGTATTGATTCAGGTTTCAGAACAGTTTGGATCAAGCCTTGTTTTTGGTAGAAGCCTTTTCAAAGACCGCCATTCTTTTTTGTGGATGCAAGGACACTTGATGTTGGTCTTTCAGAGAGAAGGTCAGGTAGATGTTGTTTGCCTGTCATCATCCGTCTGTCAGCAGCAGGTTGGCACATTGCATGTGAACGCTCTGAAGATGTATATATCTGTATGAACAGGGTGCACAGATATATACATCATAGATATATACATCATCAGAGTGTATAAAACTGTGTGAACCGGGTACGCAGACATACAAATCTACATATATTGACTGAAATTTAAGGCTGCCAATTCCTTTTTATTTGCCAATTTTTTACCTAAATATATATGTATGCATTATACATGTATATAAAAAACTATTTAAACATTGTCATATGCCTTTCATAGAGTATAAAAATATACAACTATAATAAATACTTTTTTATTTTTATTTTTTTTATTTTAAAAAGTAATACATTTAGATCACTTATTTTAATTTAATCATTACTATGGGTATGTGAAGACTATAAATCGGCACAAAAATAAAATAAATAAATAATAATAATAATAATAATAATAATAATAATAACAATAATAATACATTAGACAATTACCTATTTTACCAACAGATTAAGATTAGAATACTACTACTAATAATACCAACACTAATAACAATAATAACTGTGGCAACGCAGTGGCACAGTAGGTAGTGCTGTCACCTCACAGCAAGAAGGTCCCTGGTTCGAGTATTGGCTGGGTCAGGTGGTGTTTCAGTGTAGAGTTTGCATGTTCTCCCTTCATTTGCTTAGGTTTCCTCTGGGTGCTCTGGTTTCCCCTACCATTCAAAGACATGTGTTACAGGTGAATTGGGTAGGCTAAATTGTCCTTAGTGTATGAGTGTGAATGAGTGTGTATGAACAGAGATGTGTTGCAACCGGAAGAGAATCCGCTGCGTAAAAAAATAAAAAAAATTAAAAAAAACATATGCTGGATAAGTTGGCAGTTCATTCTGCTGTGGCGACCCCAGATTAATAAAGGGACTAAACCAAAAAGAAAATGAATGAATGATAATTACTGCTTATTTTAGTAAAGATATTAAGAGTTTAAGCTAGTCTAAAATGAAATTGTTTGACAACCTGGTTATTTCTGGTTCACCAGTAAATTGGATTCACTGTTATACAAACATATAGTGTAACATCAGCAAAATGCCAAGCACTGATGTAAGTCACAGTACCATAATGGGAAAACATGCTCTCTCTTTTTCCCACTGCGAGTTGTTCAGTCATGTTAGACGTTTCGTGGCTGACCCAGGTGAACATGCTCATGTCTTCTCAAAACCATTTCCTTCTCCCTGATATAAAAAGCACAAGACATTCTGAGGTTTAAGTTTTGATTATGCCATGCAATATATATTTTGTAAACAAACAAACTAAAAACAAAATGCTGTATGCTCTAAATAGCATACATTTCTGTAATAATAAATAAACAGTGGTGGTAAGAGTACTGAAAATCAAAGTTAAGTAAAAGCATTATTACTTAATTAAAAATGTAGTTCAAGTAGAGTAAAAGCATGTCATAAATATTACTCAAAGTATGAGTAAAAAGTAGTCATATTAAAAGTACTCTATTATGTTATAAAAAGCTGATGTTTTTTTTTTTTTACTTGTAATTTGTGGATGTTTGTAAACGTAACATTCTGTAGAGCATTTATTGATTGCCCAGCAGGCACACGACGTCATAACACATTAATAGTAGATTAGATTTAAGTTGTGATATAAAATTACCAAAATTCAATGCCAGCTGTTAAGGTACAACGTCAACCTGATGTCATGTTGACGTCTTGTGCCTGCTGGGTGTTTAAGGCCATTTTGATCATCATACAGTGAACATCTGTCATCTTCTCGTCAGTGACATGCATCTAAACAGTCTATGAGTCAATGCATGTAAAGGTTTTGAACATCTGGAAACAGTTTCCTGCATTTGTAAATCGACCATGTCTTGGTGTAGTTTATTATGATGTGATCACACCTTCTATGTGTGATTTGATTGGACAGGAATCACAGGACTGAATTTTCTAATCGCCATAGACAAGAAAAAATAAAGTAGGGATTCCAGGTTGTAGGAAAGTAGTGGAGTAAAAGTACAGATACAGCCGTAAAAATGTACTCAAGGGAAAGTAAAAGTACACATTTTTAAATATACTTACATTTCATGCAAATGCTATATTTTAAGAGAGTAACAAGCACTAGTTTTATTTATGATTTTATTTAGCATTTAACATGTATGCCACTTCGCATCCAAAGTCTATTCATTAATTTATTTTCCTTCAGCCTTGTCTCTATTTTAGAGGCCGTCACTGCTGAATAAACTATTCCAGCATATGTTTTACACAGCAGATGCCCTTCCAGGCGCAACCCAGTATTGGCAAAACACCTATACACCCTCATTCACAGACACTTACTATTACTACAATCAA